>NW_014629151.1:0-233 GCF_000485595.1 Priapulus caudatus | reverse complement strand
GTACGCGCGTGTACATGTCCGTACGCGCGTGTCTATGTGTGTACGCGCGTGTACATGTCCGTACGCGCGTGTCTATGTGTGTACGCGCGTGTACATGTGTCTACGCGCGTGTCTATGTGTGTACGCGCGTGTACATGTCCGTACGCGCGTGTCTATGTGTGTACGCGCGTGTACATGTCCGTACGCGCGTGTCTATGTGTGTACGCGCGTGTACATGTCCGTACGCGCGTGTC
>NW_014629150.1:0-233 GCF_000485595.1 Priapulus caudatus | reverse complement strand
GAGAGAGAGAGAGAGAGAGAGAGAGAAGGGAAAGGGGGGGGAGATGCAGCAGCAGCAGCAGCAGCAGAAGGAACTCGCCTTATCCTGCCTTCCTCGCGAAGAATCCAAACATGCTAACTGGCCCGTTTACTTTACAGAATGGCACGTATTTTTTAAGCTAGGATTTCGCCGCCAGTAGCTGCGGGCGTGGACGCGTGCGGTTGTAGTGTGAACGCGTCAGACCTCAGCCACCC
>NW_014629149.1:0-233 GCF_000485595.1 Priapulus caudatus | reverse complement strand
AGTGATGTTGATGGACAGCCTGCGGAGGTAGGTGTAGAGGGACGTGATGTTTATACTTTGCCTGCGGAGGTAGGTGTAGAGGGACGTGATGTTGATGGACAGCCTGCGGAGGTAGGTGTAGAGGGACGTGATGTTGATGGACAGCCTGCGGAGGTAGGTGTAGAGGGACGTGATGTTTATACTTTGCCTGCGGAGGTAGGTGTAGAGGGACGTGATGTTGATGGACAGCCTGC
>NW_014629148.1:0-233 GCF_000485595.1 Priapulus caudatus | reverse complement strand
TTATAGTACAGTTTCTTTAGAATTTCATCAGGTAAGGCTAATCCGTACATTTTCCAAAATGCATGGTATCGTTTATAGTATGGAAAATACTCATCGTCAGACTCCAACACTCTGAAATAAGTAGGATATTCCTTAGGTTTGTAGGAATCCTTACCAAATAGGACACGATCTTGATACTTTTCGAAGAATTTATTTGCATTTCGTGGCTGACGACCTAATTCTGCGATTACAGC
>NW_014629147.1:0-233 GCF_000485595.1 Priapulus caudatus | reverse complement strand
CACGCACACACACACACACACACACACACACACACACACACACACACACACACACACAAACACACGCACGCACGCATACATGCACGAACGCGGGCTGCTTCTTCTCTGATTCAGCTCTTGCCAATCATCACCACGCTCACACACCGCTGACGTACATAACAGGAAGTACGAGTCTAGCCAGCTGTTCGTGACTACTTCGCAAAGCAGCGACGGAGAACAGGAACGCAGCTCTA
>NW_014629146.1:0-233 GCF_000485595.1 Priapulus caudatus | reverse complement strand
TTTCTCCCACCCTCTCTCTCTCCTACCGCCTATCAAGCACACATGACGCGGATTGCAATTAGGTGCGAGTTAAGTGCCTCGTTCACGCATTGAAACGGAGAGCGCAACGAGCGAGCCAACCTAAGTCGCGCCGACGGTCGAATGAGAGATGTAGGGGGAAGGGGAGAGAAGTAGGGAGAGGGGGGAAATAATGGGAAGGAAGAGAAGTAGGGAGAGGGGAAAAGGAGGGGGAA
>NW_014629145.1:0-233 GCF_000485595.1 Priapulus caudatus | reverse complement strand
GGATGAAGACGGTAATTGGGAGGCGCGTGATGGCAAGAATGTCTTGCGCTATCTGAATCATTGCGGAAAAAACCTCATGCCGAGTTTCATGGTTTTAAACTCTATGCCATCTGCGATATAAAAGCGGGCGAAGAGATAATGATCGATTACGGTGAAGATCCGGATTGATTCGGGCGAAATAGCTTAGGTTTTATTTTTCTTCGAGATTGGCGCAGTTGATACAGAGTGTGGCG
>NW_014629144.1:0-233 GCF_000485595.1 Priapulus caudatus | reverse complement strand
ACAGTGTTTATGCACTATGCACAATGCACGATGCACTATGCACTATGCACTATGCAGCGTGCATAGTGCATAGTGCATTAGTGCATAGTGCATAGCGCAGGTGCAGAGTGCATAGTGCATATGCATAGTGCACACACTGTAGTGCATAGTGCAGACTATGCATTATGCACTATGCACTACAGTGTATGCACTATGCACAATGCACGATGCACTATGCACTATGCACTATGCAG
>NW_014629143.1:0-233 GCF_000485595.1 Priapulus caudatus | reverse complement strand
ATGAAGCTATGACAGTGCATGAAGCTATGGCAGTGTATGGGGCTATGGCAGTGTATGAAGCTATGGCAGTGTATGAAGCTATGGCAGTGTGTGAAGCTATGGCAGTGTATGAAGCTATGGCAGTGTGTGAAGCTATGGCAGTGTATGCAGCTATGGCAGTGTATGGGCTATGGCAGTGTATGAAGCTATGGCAGTGTGTGAAGTTATGGCAGTGTGTGAAGCTATGGCAGTGG
>NW_014629142.1:0-233 GCF_000485595.1 Priapulus caudatus | reverse complement strand
AAGAAGATTCTGCCGCAGATTCTGATGAACAGAGCCCGGCCTCTCTTCAAATTCTATTCCGAGTGCGCCAGTCTCGTCGTCGTCGTCGTTGCATCCTCCTCGGCCGCAGCAAATGCTCAGCAATCTCGCTTTTTTTCGCCCACACGCTGACTGTTCCGCCGATATGAAACGACGACTTCTGTCAAACGAATCTTTGAATATATCAGCAAATTGCCTGCATTTAGACTCAACGT
>NW_014629141.1:0-233 GCF_000485595.1 Priapulus caudatus | reverse complement strand
AAGCAATATTATTATAAGCATTACGACCGTCTTATAAAATAATCTACCTGGGCACATTGCCCCATAAGCAATATTATTACAAGCATTACGCCTGTCTTATATAAATATCTACCTTGGCTCATTGCCCCACACGCAATATTATTACTAGCATCATGCCTGTCTTATTTAATAATCTACGTGGTTACATTACCCCCAAGCAATATTATTATAAGCATTACGCCTGTCTTATAAAA
>NW_014629140.1:0-233 GCF_000485595.1 Priapulus caudatus | reverse complement strand
CTCTCTCTCTCTCTCTCTCTCTCTCTCTCTCTCTCTCTCTCTCTCTCTCTCTCTCTCTCTCTCTCTCTCTCTCTCTCTCTCTCTCTCTCTCTCTTCTTCTCTCTCTCTCTCTCTTCTCTTTCTCTCTCTCTCTTTTCTTTCTCTCTCTCTCTTTTTCTTCCCCTCTCTCATTCTCTCTTTCTTTTATTTACCATCTCATCCCTCCTGTATCTATCTCTCTCTCTATATATATA
>NW_014629139.1:0-233 GCF_000485595.1 Priapulus caudatus | reverse complement strand
TATTATCTACTTCTGATATACATACACGTACAGCAACTGGTCCAAGTAAAGCGGAACGATTGCTAGTCTTAATGTGGATCAAGTTTTGGGATACCGCAAATGTGTTTTCGCATATACACGTGTGCCAAACTAATCCGGGGTGCTACACTAGGCTTGCGCTGTTAATTTTAGGACAAAAAAGTAACTAAAACCTCTATTTTACATATTTTCCCACAGAATTATTAGATCCTCCA
>NW_014629138.1:0-233 GCF_000485595.1 Priapulus caudatus | reverse complement strand
CGTTTGAGAAAGCTGCAAATTCACTGGAGCCGCAAGTGAGATTGGCAAAATTAAATACAGAAGATGAACAAGGTATTGCTGGAAAATTAAATATTCGTAGTATTCCAACCTTGGTTATCTTTAAGAATGGACGGGAAATTGCGCGACAGGCGGGCGCGATGAGCGAGAAGGATTTAAAATCTTGGATTGGTAGATATGTGTAAAAACCTGTTTGTAGAGGCTAATACGTGAGG
>NW_014629137.1:0-233 GCF_000485595.1 Priapulus caudatus | reverse complement strand
TCTCATTGTCCACTCTCTTCTCTCTCTCTCCTACCTCTCTCTCTCTCTCTCTCTCTCTCTCTCTCTCTTTATATCTCTCTCTCCCTTCCTCTCTTTTCACCCCCCCCCTCTCTCTACCGCTCCGCTTTTTCTCTCGCCCCGCTCTCCCTTCTCTCTCTCGCTCTCTAGGGGCGTGTTTGTTTGGTCGCATCCACGGATCTCGATCCACCGAACCCGACTCTGCTAGCGAGGCG
>NW_014629136.1:0-233 GCF_000485595.1 Priapulus caudatus | reverse complement strand
ACCGGCGAATCTCTAGATATTGCCAACAATGAAAAACAGGCCATCACCCAGGCATTAGAGAAAACCCGCTGGAACAAAACCGCCGCGGCCAAATTACTCGGGCTCAGCCTGCGCCAATTGCGCTATCGCCTGGAAAAGCTGAATATCGAGTAACAAAAACAGAACAACACTGTCAATTGTCGTACAAAATTGTCACATTGTGACAAAACTCTTGCGAACAAAGCGCTCAATAT
>NW_014629135.1:0-233 GCF_000485595.1 Priapulus caudatus | reverse complement strand
GCTGGGTAGCTAGTAGTACTTAGTATAGGTTAAGGTTAAGCCTTAAGCCTAGATGGGTTGAGTTTAGGTCTGGCCTATTGTAATACCCATATCCGTCCAATGTAAGTCTAGTACTAGTAGTAGTACTGTAGTAGTAGTACTAGTACTACTAGTATCTACTACTACTATATAGTCCGAGATTCCTCTGACTAATGCCCACACCGACGATTTTGGTGGTTTTGGTGTGGGTTAGG
>NW_014629134.1:0-233 GCF_000485595.1 Priapulus caudatus | reverse complement strand
GGCAATGCGCTCACATGACGATGCGCTCACATGGCGACACGGCGATGTAGCGATGCGCTCACATGGCGACACGGCGATGTAGAGATGCGCTCACATGGCGACACGGCGATGTGGCGACGCGCTCACATGGCAATGCGCTCACATGGCGATGCGCTCAAATGGCGATGCGCTCACATGGCAATGCGCTCACATGGCAATGTGCTCACATGGCGATGCGCTCACATGGCGATGCG
>NW_014629133.1:0-233 GCF_000485595.1 Priapulus caudatus | reverse complement strand
GAGAGAGAGAGCGAGAGAGAGAGGACGTGGGAGTTTGTGAGCGTGTACAGCAGTCGGTAGAGCAGTGATATAGGCGCGTGTGTACGTAGACGTGTGTTTACATTTACCCCCCCCCCACCCCACCCCCCCACCCACTCCCTCATGCAGCAGCCATTTCATTTCATTTCATTTACCGATTAGTTTTCTCCTGTCCGTTGTTTCTGTTTCCCGATTTTAATTTCCCGCTGCAATTT
>NW_014629132.1:0-233 GCF_000485595.1 Priapulus caudatus | reverse complement strand
ACAAGCAAACCATTATAGCAACTCTCACAGCAGAAATATCAGCTACAAGCAAACCATTATAGCAACTCTCACAGCAGAAATATCAGCTACTAGCAAACCATTATAGCAACTCTCACAGCAGAAATATCAGCTACTAAGCAAACCATTATAGCAACTCACAGCAGAAATATCACCTACAACTTATCAGCTACTAGCAAACCATTATTGCAGCTCTCACAGCAGAAATATCACCT
>NW_014629131.1:0-233 GCF_000485595.1 Priapulus caudatus | reverse complement strand
GAGAGAGAGTCAGATATAGAGAGGGTATGAGAGAGAGAATCTCTCTCTCTATACCCTCTCTATATCTGACTCTCTCTCTCATACCCTCTCTATATCTGACTCTCAGATATAGAGAGGGTATGAGAGAGAAGTCAGATATAGAGAGAGAGAGAGAAGAGAGTCAGATATAGAGAGAGAGAGAGAGTCAGATATAGAGAGGGTAGGAGAGAGAGTCAGATATAGAGAGAGTATGA
>NW_014629130.1:0-233 GCF_000485595.1 Priapulus caudatus | reverse complement strand
GTCGTCGTCGTCGCGTCTCACGCGCGCGACACACACACACACACACACACACACACACACACACACACACACACACACACGCACACAAATGCACACACACACAAGCTACACCGGCTGCTACCGAACACACTCGAAAAGGCGGCGGTTACACACAAAGACGGCAGATTACTGGATTGATGTCAGTTCTGCTGGGTTGCGAGACAAGTGACAAGGTCGCTTATTGATATATATAT
>NW_014629129.1:0-233 GCF_000485595.1 Priapulus caudatus | reverse complement strand
AAACTGCGGCCATGGAAGTCGTGGCTTGGTTACCTAACGAGATATCTCAGCGGATTAGTTTTGAAAATGATGAAGATTAATTTCTTGTCATTTCTTTACTGATCCGAGTTTAATTCGCGGAGTTTATTTATGTGTGGAATTCTCGGTATTGTCGCAAGATCGCCGGCTAATCAACTATTGTATGACGGTTTGTTAATGCTGCAGCATCGTGGTCAAGATGCGGGTGGTATTGT
>NW_014629128.1:0-233 GCF_000485595.1 Priapulus caudatus | reverse complement strand
CTTCTCTCTCCCCTCCCCTCTCTCTCTCTCTCTCTTTTTCGCTTTCTCTCCGCCTGCTCTGAGAGAGAGAGAGAGAGAGTGAGAGATCAGTGAGATAGATAGATAGAGAAAGGGAAAAAATAGAGTGCAAGAGAGATAGAGAAACAGAGCTAGCTAAAGAGATAGAATGAGAGAGCGAAAGATAGAGAGAAAGAGAGAGAGAGAGAGATAGAAAGAGAGGCAGGGAAAGAGAG
>NW_014629127.1:0-233 GCF_000485595.1 Priapulus caudatus | reverse complement strand
CCGTTTGCAAAAGTGAATCCTAAAAATTTACTTTCGGTTACTTTTACCACCTGACTTTTCGTTGTATTCACTATTAGTTTTAAATGCTTTTCAAGGTATCGAGTGATACTGGAAAGCACGCGTGCGCCCGCACGTTTTGATTTTACTAAAATAGTAAAGTCATCTGCATAACGGGCAAAATAGTGTTTACGATGTTCCAGCTCTTTGTCGAGGCTGTCCAGTAATATGTTGGA
>NW_014629126.1:0-233 GCF_000485595.1 Priapulus caudatus | reverse complement strand
CACACTTTTTGTGAGATCTGCTTCTAGTCTGTACATCAGGCAACAAAAGTACTTTCTGCTAGCCAATTGAAAGAAAATATTTGGGGTGATAAGGGTAATAACCTGAGAGCTGTTACCAGAAACATAATAAATAAATAACATCATGAGTCTAGGGTGTCATAACGATGCACATGAACCGTTATGTAAAGATTGACAATGAAAATGACATGCTAGACAGGGGTCAAAATTGAAAC
>NW_014629125.1:0-233 GCF_000485595.1 Priapulus caudatus | reverse complement strand
GGTGTGACGGGGGTATAATATCGAGACGGAATATAGGATATCGGAAAATAGACGGATCTATTCATCTATACGGAATCATCTATTCATCTATTCATCTATACGGAATCATCTATTCATCTATTCATCTATACGGAATCATCTATTCCAAACCAAGCGCGCGTCATAGAAAGCCCGCGTTCGTGTATTAATAGCTTATATGCGACGCTGATATAAAACACGACGCGTGAACGAAA
>NW_014629123.1:0-233 GCF_000485595.1 Priapulus caudatus | reverse complement strand
CACTATGCACTATGCACTAATGCACTATGCACTATGCACTATGCGCTATGAACTATGCACTATGTCACTATGCACTATGCACTATGCACTATGCACTACAGTGTATGCACTATGCACTAGGCATTATGCATTATGCACTATGCATTACAGTGTATGCACTATGCACGATGCACGATGCACTATGCACTATGCACTATGCACTATGCAGTATGCACTATGCACAATGCACTATG
>NW_014629122.1:0-233 GCF_000485595.1 Priapulus caudatus | reverse complement strand
CCTTTTGTTGGGACGATTCCTGGAGCGCCGTGTACGACAACGCCACGCCCTCACCTGGTTTGATGTTGAAAGCACTCTGCCCGCTGCAGTTGTCACACGCCACGGCGAGCAATGGGTTCCGCTGGCGCGTACCCGGCTGCAAACCGGGGCCATTATTTTAGTCAAGGCCGGACAAACCGTGCCGGTAGACGCCCAAATCATCCAGGGCAATAGCGCGGTCAAGGAAGACACAT
>NW_014629121.1:0-233 GCF_000485595.1 Priapulus caudatus | reverse complement strand
TTTCTCTCGCTCTCTCTCTCTCTCTCTCTCTCTCCCTCTTACTTTTGCTCTTTTTATCTCTCGCTCTCTTCCTCTTTCTTTTGCTCTTTCTCTCTTTCTCTCTCTCTCTCGCCTCTCGCTATCCCTCTATCTTCATCTTCCCCTGCCACTCGCTCAACATTTTCTCTTCCCCTTTGTCTCTTTTCCCCTCCCTCTCTCTCTTTCTCTTTCTCTCTCTCTCTCTCTCTCTCTCT
>NW_014629120.1:0-233 GCF_000485595.1 Priapulus caudatus | reverse complement strand
TGTGGTGATAGTCGAACTCCGTCAGCGGGTAGCGATTAAAGATATTCCCGATGGGGTTGAAGAAGCCACTATGCGAGATAAAGCCGCGCAAACGCCGATTAAAGCCTTTATCTCCTATTCACATTTTGATGCCGAGGATGGTTTGCATGCATTGACATCTGCTTTGGCGGCTCAGAAGCGTTTGGATAATGTTAGCCTGTGGTGTGATCATGCGATTGATGCGGGAGCAGCGT
>NW_014629119.1:0-233 GCF_000485595.1 Priapulus caudatus | reverse complement strand
AGGTCTCGTGTGAACGAGGCTATTATCTACCCTCTACCGCATGAGTGCGTACGACTACCGTACGTAACTAGTTGTATGCAACCATGCGTACATAATTGTACGCGCGGAGATTACATGCAACTAGGTGTATGCAACACACGGCAACACGACCTTCGCGCAGTGCTTTGAGAGAGAGAGAGAGAGGCACATCACTCTCCTCCTCCACACACACGCACGCACGCACGCACGCACAC
>NW_014629118.1:0-233 GCF_000485595.1 Priapulus caudatus | reverse complement strand
CTCTCTCTGTCTGTCTCTCCCTTCTCTCTCTCTCTCTCTCTATCTCTCTGTCTCTCTGTATCTGTCTCTCCCCTCTCTCCCCTCTCAAACCTCCTTCCTCTCTCTCGCTCGCTGCCGACGCCGCCACCATCACCGCGTCTGCGCTGTGACGTCATCTAGTCTAATCGACTAACAATAGGTTGTTGCGACGTTGTTGATGTGGCTTGTTGTAGCGGCTTATTGGTTATGGCTTA
>NW_014629117.1:0-233 GCF_000485595.1 Priapulus caudatus | reverse complement strand
TCTCTCTCATCCTCTCTTTCTTTCTCTTTCTCTCTCTCCGTCTCTTTCTCTTTCTCTCTCTCTCTCACACAGACATACACACACACGCGCGCACACACATATATACACACACACACGCGCGCGCACGCACACGCACATACAGACGCAATCTCACTCTCACCCTCTCTCTCTCCCCTCTCTCCCTCTGTCTCTCTCCTCGTCTCTCTCTCTTCTCTTTTATTCTATCTATCTAT
>NW_014629116.1:0-233 GCF_000485595.1 Priapulus caudatus | reverse complement strand
GCCTGCCTGCCTGTCTACCTGTCGTGCCTGCCTGCCTGCCTGCCTGTCTGCCTGCCTGCCTGCCTGGATACCTGCTTGCTTGCCTGCTTGTCTGCTTGCCTGCCTGCCTGCCTGTCTGGCTGTTTGTCTGCCTGCTTGCTTGCCTGCCTGTCTGCCTGCTTGTCTTCCTGTCTGCATTCATGGCTATCTGCCTACCTGCGTGCCTTCTTGCCTTCCTGCTTTCCTGCCTGCCT
>NW_014629115.1:0-233 GCF_000485595.1 Priapulus caudatus | reverse complement strand
ATGTATCATAGCTGTGCTGTATCATAACTGTGGTGTATCATAGCTGTGCTGTATCATAGCTGTACTGTATCATAGCTGTGATGTATCATAGCTGTGATGTATCATAGCTGTGCTGTATCATAGCTGTGCTGTATTATAACTGTGGTGTATCATAGCTGTGCTGTATCATAGCTGTACTGTATCATAGCTGTGATGTATCATAGCTGTGCTGTATCATAGCTGTGCTGTATCAT
>NW_014629114.1:0-233 GCF_000485595.1 Priapulus caudatus | reverse complement strand
ATATGTATAATGTGTGTTTACGTGTACATATATTCATGTATAATGTGTGTTCACGTGTACATGTATTTATATGTATAATGTGTGTTTACGTGTACATGTATTCATGTATAATGTGTGTTCACGTGTACATGTATTTATATGTATAATATGTGTTCACGTGTACATGTATTTATGTATAATGTGTGTTCACATGTACATGTATTTATAAATGTATCATGTGTGTTTGCATGTAC
>NW_014629113.1:0-233 GCF_000485595.1 Priapulus caudatus | reverse complement strand
GTGTTGTGTGTGTGTGTGTGTGTGTGTGTGTGTGTGTGCGTGTGTGTGCGTGTGTGTGTGTGTGTGTGTAGATTGTATATATTTCCGCCGTTGTCCGTCAGTAGTAGCTGTGTCGTTCTAGACAGGGTTGTCCACACGCGCCGTGGGAGTGCACAGCCAGCCAGCTATACCCCCGCTGTGTGTGCGCGTGTGTGTGAGTGAATAAGTGAGTGTGTGGATGAATGTGTGTGTGT
>NW_014629112.1:0-233 GCF_000485595.1 Priapulus caudatus | reverse complement strand
AGGGGGAGGAGAGAGAGAGAGAGAGTGGCTTCAATATTTTAACTTTAAAACGTTTCATCTTTTTACGTTGCTGTCTCTATCTTTCTCACCCTATCGCTCCCCCCTCTCTTCTCTCGTTCCTCACCCTCCCCGCTCTCTCCTCTTCGCTCTCTTTCTCTCCCTCTCTCTCCTCTCTTCCCTCTCTTTTCTCTCCCTCTCCCTTTTCTCTCTCTCTCTCCCATTCTCTCTCTCTC
>NW_014629111.1:0-233 GCF_000485595.1 Priapulus caudatus | reverse complement strand
TCTCCTCTTCGTCGTCGTGCTACTGCTACAACTACTGCTACTACTACTACTACTACTACTACTACTACTACTACTATACTACTACTACTACTACTACTACTACTACTACTACTACTACTACTTGTCTCTTTTCTTTCTTTTTGGCTCTCTGCGATCTCTCGCGGTATTTTTCTTTTTCTCTCTCCCCACACTACCCGCGTCCGCTTTATTCGGCGTCTCCTTCTCTGCCCGTC
>NW_014629110.1:0-233 GCF_000485595.1 Priapulus caudatus | reverse complement strand
GTGTGTGTGTGTGTGTGTGTGTGTGTGTGTGTGTGTGTGTGTGTGTGTGTGTGTGTGTGTCCGCGTGCGTGCGTGCATGTGTGTGTACGCGCGTGCGCGCGTGCGCGTGCGTGCGTGCGTGTGTGTGCGCGCGTGCGCGTGGGTGCGTGCGTGTCTGTGTGTGTGCGCCCACTGGTGTGTGTGTGTGTGTGTGTGTGTGTGCGTGCGTGCGTGCGTGCGTGCGTGTGTGTGTG
>NW_014629109.1:0-233 GCF_000485595.1 Priapulus caudatus | reverse complement strand
ATCCGCTCAAGGAAGGGTGTTTTAGTGGTTAGCAGGTGCTTAACCCACCACGTTTGCAGGGATTTCCCTTCAACCATTGCAATGCGCTGTACGACTTTTCGCCGCGACATATTGTTATGCAACGCCTGCATTTTCGACCATGGAGTAAAATTTGGTCTGGCTGGTGTGCGTTGATTCCGTTGATTTAATAGCTGACTAATCGCTTGATGCAAAGAAAGCTGGCTTACACGATT
>NW_014629108.1:0-233 GCF_000485595.1 Priapulus caudatus | reverse complement strand
CCCACACAGACACGTTTCTATACTTTGACGGATTGCTCGATTATTTTTCGATACATCGCAACCTCACATCATCTCCACAACACTCAGAGAGCCGTTTTCTTTGGGCACGCACACACGTGCGCGTTAAGGTTTCCCGGATCGGTTTGTACACTGCGCGCATGCACCGCGCTCATGAGGTATTAATCCAACGTATACATCTATCGCCCGGAACTGTGTCAACATAGCTGTGGCGA
>NW_014629107.1:0-233 GCF_000485595.1 Priapulus caudatus | reverse complement strand
GTGTGTGTGTGTGTGTGTGTGTGTGTGTGTGTGTGTGTGTGCATCATTGCTTGAGGTATGTGTGTGTGTGTGTGCTGCGTCATTGCTTGAGGTGTGTGTGTGTGTGCTGCGTCATTGCTTGAGGTATGTGTGTGTGTGTGTGCTGCGTCATTGCTTGAGGTATGTGTGTGTGTGTGTGTGTGTGTGTGTGTGTGTGTGTGTGTGTGTGTGTGTGTGTGTGTGTGTGTGTGTGT
>NW_014629106.1:0-233 GCF_000485595.1 Priapulus caudatus | reverse complement strand
AGGTCAGGGGGACATAGACCTTATCTGCGATAGACTTGATAGTTATAGTCGTGGATTTGTGTTCACTTACCTATGTAACTCGTGTTGTCTGTCGCTTTGCTCTCTCTCTCTCTCTCTCAGTGTGTCTGTCTGCCTCTCTCTCGCTCGCTTTCTCTCTCTCTCTCTCTCACGGTCGCTCGCTCTCTCACTCTCTTTCTCTCTCTATCACTCTCACTCTCTAACCGCGAGCACTC
>NW_014629105.1:0-233 GCF_000485595.1 Priapulus caudatus | reverse complement strand
CCCCACGCGCAACAGGAACCGTATAACGCACTGCAACATGAACGCCCCACGCGCAGCATGAACGTATAACGTACTGCAACATGAACGCCCCACGCGCAACAGGAACGTATAACGTTCTGCAACACGAACGCCCCCGCGCAACATGAACGTGTAATGCACTGCAACATGAACGCCCCACGCGCAACAGGAACGTATTACGCACTGCAACATGAACGCCCCACGCGCAACATAAA
>NW_014629104.1:0-233 GCF_000485595.1 Priapulus caudatus | reverse complement strand
ACTATAGCCCGCTTATGGCGGTATCATTCGCTCTATACTATATTGCTACTCTCTTGGGGTTCAGTTTAGTGCATTTAGTGTGATAGCTAGGATATTCCATCATTAGTACATTGAATCTCGAGATTATAGAGTAATACAGTGTAACATAGTAAAACATAGTAAAACCAGTAAAACAGTAATCAGTAAAACAGTAACCAGTAAAACCAGTAAAACATAGTGTACAAACGATAGTG
>NW_014629102.1:0-233 GCF_000485595.1 Priapulus caudatus | reverse complement strand
CACACACACACACACACACACACACACACATGAACACACACATACACATAGGCACGCACGCAGGCACGCACGCAGGCACACACGCAGACACGCACGCAGGCATACACGTACACACACAGGCACGCGCGCAGGCACACACGCACGTACACACACAGGCACACACACACGGGCACACACGCAGGCACACACGCAACCCCTTCAGCAGCAGTAATAAGTAATGAACTTGAGTTTAA
>NW_014629101.1:0-233 GCF_000485595.1 Priapulus caudatus | reverse complement strand
TTCACCCCTTCCTCTCTTCCTCTCTTCTTTTCTCCCCCTCCCCCATTTGCTCGCCGTACTGGTTTATTAATGGTTCTTCTCTAGTTCACATACGTGCGTGCGTGCGTGCGTGCGTGCGTGCGTGCGTGCGTGCATACGTTCATACGTCCGCGTGTGCGTGCGCGCATACGTACGTACGTGCGTGCGTGCATACTTACGTAAGTACGTGCGTGTGTGCATACGTACGTACGTGC
>NW_014629100.1:0-233 GCF_000485595.1 Priapulus caudatus | reverse complement strand
TCGCTGTCTCATCAGAGGCTGCGGGAATATTACGCAGGCACGTTCACGCGCGCGCGATCGCTGTCTCATCAGAGGCTGCGGGAATATTACGCAGGCACGTTCACGCGCGCGCGCGATCGCTGTCTCATCAGAGGCTGCGGGAATATTACGCAGGCACGTTCCCATGCGCGCGTGTGCGTAATATTCCCGCAGCCTCTGATGAGACAGCGATCGCGCGCGCGTGAACGTGCCCG
>NW_014629099.1:0-233 GCF_000485595.1 Priapulus caudatus | reverse complement strand
ATCAAGTTGTCGAGTTTTTAATTAATGCGGGTGTTAACGGCATTATTTCTGCCGGCACCACTGGTGAGTATTACGCGCAAAGTATGGAAGAACGATTTGAGCTGATGGACTATTTGCATAAAAAAATAAAAGGTCGTGTGACTTACATCGTTGGTACTGGCGCAATTCGAACTGAAGAGTCAATTGAGTATGCCAGGCAGGCGGTAAAAATTGGTGCCGATGCACTGTTGGTC
>NW_014629098.1:0-233 GCF_000485595.1 Priapulus caudatus | reverse complement strand
GGGGTAAGTCGATTAAGGGTCGTAAGTCTCGGCTGTGGTTGCCGGCACATGACTTTGCTCAGTATTGGCGTTTTCGATGTAAGGAGGATTTCACTCGTTACATTAAAGAGATGAAAAAGTCTGATGAGAATCCGGACGGTACATGCCTTTATCACCAAAGATATTCAGTCCAGTGCGGTTGTCGGTGTTGATGTTCGTTTTATAGATCCGGAGCTCAATGGTGGAAGAAAAAC
>NW_014629097.1:0-233 GCF_000485595.1 Priapulus caudatus | reverse complement strand
GGTTATATGGTGGCCTATCATAGACGGGGGGATAGATAGATAGACGGGGAATAGATAGATAGACGGGGGATAGATAGATAGACGGGGGATAGATAGATAGATGGGGGATAGATAGATAGACGGGGGATAGATAGATAGACGGGGGATAGATAGATAGACGGGGGATAGATAGATAGACGGGGGATAGATAGTATAGACGAGGGGATAGATAGAGTAGGACGGGGATAGATAGA
>NW_014629096.1:0-233 GCF_000485595.1 Priapulus caudatus | reverse complement strand
ACTGCAGTCCTGCCATCAGCGTTCGCGTGATCTATGTTAGCACCCGCATCTAACAACGCTGTGACCGCATCCGTTTGACCGTAAGTAGCTGCTACTATTACTTGGGTCGTGCCATCATCGTCCGCGTGATCTATGTTAGCGCCCGCATCTAACAACGCTGTGAGCGTATCCGTATGACCGCTAGCAGCTGCTGCTCTTACTGCTGTCCCGCCATCATCGTCCGCTTGATCTAT
>NW_014629095.1:0-233 GCF_000485595.1 Priapulus caudatus | reverse complement strand
TCTCTCTCTCTCTCTCTCTCTCTCTCTCTCTCTCTCTTTCTCTGTCCGCTCTACCGTCGCTCCCTCTCTCTCTCGCTTTCGCTCTCTCTCCCTCTCTCTCTCGCTTTCGCTCTCTCTCCCTCTCCCTTTGTCTGTTTCGTTGTCGCTCCCGTCCTTGTACTCAGTCTATTACGCGCGCTCTCTCTCCCTCTCTCCCTCTCTCAGTTTGTCTGTCTCTCCCTCGCTTGTCCAAT
>NW_014629094.1:0-233 GCF_000485595.1 Priapulus caudatus | reverse complement strand
ATCGCTGTGGTTAGTACAGTGGTCAAGGGGAAGGCGTTAGATCGCTGTGGTTAGTACTGTGGTCTAGGGGAAGGCGTTAGATCGCTGTGGTTAGTACTGTGGTCTAGGGGAAGGCGTTAGATCGCTGTGGTTAGTACTGTGGTCAAGGGGAAGGTGTTAGATCGATGTGGTTAGTACTGTGGTCAAGGGGTAAGTGTTAGATCGCTGTGGTTAGTACTGTGGTCTAGGGGAAG
>NW_014629093.1:0-233 GCF_000485595.1 Priapulus caudatus | reverse complement strand
TCTCTCGTCTCTCTCTCTCTCTCTCTCTCTCTCTCTCCCCCTCACTTCCTCCCTCACTCTTTCTCTAGTACTGTGTGAATTGTCTGGAGGGACCAGCAGGAGAGAAGTGAGGAAGGAAGGAGAGAGAGTCCGGCATCAGGGCGTGTCAGCGGATGTCTGTGTCCGTCAGCCATCGTCTCATCAGATGCCGTAACTTACTCACAGCTTACAATCGCCATACATTTATCACATCC
>NW_014629092.1:0-233 GCF_000485595.1 Priapulus caudatus | reverse complement strand
GTCATGAGTGGGTATGCCGCGATGTACATGTGTGTAATCTTCTATCCAAGTACGTTCTTGGCCTTGCGCCTTACTACAAAGTGGCTGTGGAGAAGGTTTGTCGACCACGGTATAGTAAGGCTGCCAACGTGGGGTTAAAAGGTTAGACGGGGTCTCCCATGTCGAGGGAATGAACCCTTGCGCGCCTGCCATAGAGGCGTTTACTTCGCGCGCGTGCTACTTTAGTGTCCTGC
>NW_014629091.1:0-233 GCF_000485595.1 Priapulus caudatus | reverse complement strand
CATAGTGCATAGTGCATAGTGTATAGTGCATAGTACATAGTGCATAGCGCATAGTGCACAGTGCATAGTGCATAGTGCATAGTGCATGGTGCATAGTGCATACTGCATAGTGCATAGTGCATAGTGCATCATGCATCGTGTATAGTGCATACACTGTAAGTGCATAGTGCATAATGCATAATGCATAGTGCATAGTGCATACACTGTAGTGCATAGTGCATAGTGCATAGTGC
>NW_014629090.1:0-233 GCF_000485595.1 Priapulus caudatus | reverse complement strand
ACCAGCGCAGGGCTGTCTTTTTCTGGTCGCAATGCCCCTGCATATTTTGAAATAAAGCGAAGGTGACGAAGAATCATTATGTTGAATATGGCAAGAACGGTCATGACAAGAAAGAATGTCTTTATGCCATGCAGCAAAAACATTCGAATGGCAGAGTCTAAGACCATGCCAAAAATATTTGAGGTTGTGGCGACGATTTTGATTGACCCCATCACCGAGTAATCGGCCATTGC
>NW_014629089.1:0-233 GCF_000485595.1 Priapulus caudatus | reverse complement strand
TATTATTTCCTCCCAGGCACCAAGCAGACGATCGGCATACGACCCGCTGAACACAATATTAAGAATTTGGTTTCCATGGCACCAATGGCGTTTTGGGTTAAATACTTCCCTGACGAAACAGGCCGTTCTTTCAATATTGACTATGCGGTAGATGCACTTATTGGGGCTAGTTACGCATTCGGTCCGCGCAATTGGCATCAAGAATGAGTGGTCTTCAACTGATCGAGCCTGAT
>NW_014629088.1:0-233 GCF_000485595.1 Priapulus caudatus | reverse complement strand
ACCCCGTTAAATGCCATCATCGGCATGAGTTACATCCTCAATAAAGAGGCATTGAAGCCGGCACAAAAAGATTATCTACAGAAAATCAGTAATGCCGGCAAACAGCTCAATACCATCATCAACCATATGCTCGATTTTTCCCAGGCCGATGCGGGCACTATAGAACAGAATATCGCACCCTTGCAATTACGCCAGATAGTTGATGAGAGTATCGAACTGTTACAGGACAAGGC
>NW_014629087.1:0-233 GCF_000485595.1 Priapulus caudatus | reverse complement strand
GATCTACTAGGTATACTATGTCTACTAGGTGTACTAGGTGTACTAGGTCTACTAGGTCTACTAGATCTACTAGGTCTACTAGGTCTATTAGGTCTACTAGGTCTACTAGGTCTACTAGGTATACTATGTCTACTAGGTGTACTAGGTGTACTAGGTCTACTAGGTCTACTAGGTCTACTAGGTCTACTAGGTATACTATGTCTACTAGGTGTACTAGGTGTACTAGGTCTACT
>NW_014629086.1:0-233 GCF_000485595.1 Priapulus caudatus | reverse complement strand
GAAACAACAGGCTGAACGTGCGCATCTGCAAAAATATGTCGACCGATTTAAAGCGCAGGCCACCAAAGCCAAACAGGCGCAGAGCCGTATAAAAGCCTTGGCGCGTATGGAAGATATCGCCCCTGCGCATATTGATTCGCCCTTTCACTTTGTTTTCAGCGAGCCACCCAAGCCTTCCAATCCACTGTTGTACCTTGAAAAAGCCAGCTTGGGTTACGATGATAAAGAAATTC
>NW_014629085.1:0-233 GCF_000485595.1 Priapulus caudatus | reverse complement strand
GAATCTGAAAACGCCTTTAGCGCTTGCGTTAACCAGATTGATGGTGCAAACCATGTTCACGTTAAAGGCAGTGCCGAACGGGTATTGTCGATGTGTGGCTCGAATGTTAGCGGCAATAGGTTGGTGGTGGCTGATATTCTTCAACAGGTGGATGAATTAGCGGGCCAGGGTTACCGCGTGCTGGCGCTGGCCTGTGGGCAAAAGGCAGCCGACGCTGTGGCATTGGATCAGCC
>NW_014629084.1:0-233 GCF_000485595.1 Priapulus caudatus | reverse complement strand
CCAACGCGATCTCTGGTACAACAACATAATTAGAGAATGTTGACGTGCCCATATAGTGATAGATCGGTTTGCCGTTGAGTGAAAAACGCGACGTCGCGTCAGGCATTAAGCCTTGGCCCTGTGTACTGCGTATGGCTTGGCAAAGATTTGTTTTTTGTGACAAACAGAACTTACATTCGCGACATTCTGGTGTGTAAAGCGGGATCACATGGTCATCTTTCTGTAATGACTTA
>NW_014629083.1:0-233 GCF_000485595.1 Priapulus caudatus | reverse complement strand
TCTCTCTCTCTCTCTCTCTCTCTCTCTTTCTGTCTCTTTCCCTCCTCTCTCTCTCTCTCTCTCTCTCTGTCTCTCTCTCTCTCGCTTTCTGTCACTCTAACTACCTGCCACGCACACATATACACACACGTGTACTCATACAGACGCACATGCGCACATACACATACATGCATACGCGCGCGCACACACACACAGACACATACACACACACACACACACACACACACACACAC
>NW_014629082.1:0-233 GCF_000485595.1 Priapulus caudatus | reverse complement strand
TATAGTATCTATATATACATATCAGCACCTATATATAGATATATATATATATATATATATATATAGATGATCTATATACATATCAGCACCTATATATAGATATATAGATGATCTATATATACATATCAGCACCTATATATATAGATATATAGATGATCTATATATACATATCAGCATCTATATATATATATAGATAATCTATATCTACATATCAGCACCTATATATATATATA
>NW_014629081.1:0-233 GCF_000485595.1 Priapulus caudatus | reverse complement strand
ACACACACACTACACACACACACACACACACACACACACACACACACACACACACACACACACACACACACACACACACACACACACACACACACACACACACACGCACGCACGCACGCACACACACACGCACGCACATACGCACACACACACACACGCACGTACGCGCACACTGTTTACGATTTAATTAGCAGGTTATTGGCGCGATATGCAAGCACACAGGCACTTGAAGC
>NW_014629080.1:0-233 GCF_000485595.1 Priapulus caudatus | reverse complement strand
TAGTGGAGAGTGGGCAAATAAAACCTATCCAGAGTTTTGTTGCAAAAGTTAACTCTTATATGCCCCCAGATGCGCAAAGGCGTAATCTGTATAAACGCTATTTAGATAGCCATGTTCAGTATGCATCGACTAATCCAATGGTGCCGTCAATTCGTGTAGTTAGCTACAACACAAGTTATTAAAAATAATAAGTGAGTCAGGAGTGTAGGTGTATTCCTCAACTGAAGCGAAAC
>NW_014629079.1:0-233 GCF_000485595.1 Priapulus caudatus | reverse complement strand
GCGGCGTAATCTTCAGCTTGGCCATCGCCGGAATCGAATCAATGGGGGGCAGCGTACGATTCCTATCGTTTTGCATCATAGCAAAATAATTGGACACTAAAACCAGGTCACAAAGATCGGTCGTGCGATTCTTGTCGCGTGACCAATCACCGCATTCTTCAGCGACCAAAATCATTTGGTCATTAAAATTCCACTTACGCAACAACAAGCTCGAAATTTCAGGGCGCATAGCC
>NW_014629078.1:0-233 GCF_000485595.1 Priapulus caudatus | reverse complement strand
CACATGCACGCTCGCAAGCATGCACGCACACATGCACACACGCACACATGCACGCTCGCAAGCATGCACGCACACATGCATGCACGCACGCACACATGCATGCTTGCAGGCATGCACGCACGCATACATGCACACACGCACACATGCACACACGCACACACGCACACATGCACGCTCGAATGCATGCACACACAACACCAGTGAAGATGTAGGGGAATATAAAATAGAAATAG
>NW_014629076.1:0-233 GCF_000485595.1 Priapulus caudatus | reverse complement strand
TATATATATATATATATATATATATATATATATACGTGTATATGTGCGCGGTATTTTGCTAGCAGAGAGAATGCTTCTTCAGGTGTGCATGATTTACCTGGCCGCTCGATCGATGGCAATTTCAATTAACTCCACCTGGCGCTATTTGTGAGGGTCGGAGAGCGCGGGAAATCCGGGTCCGGAACCAATAAATCCGGAAGCCAAATCGACTGGGCTTTCATGTAAGTTTTGCA
>NW_014629075.1:0-233 GCF_000485595.1 Priapulus caudatus | reverse complement strand
GCTACCTGATCGTTACGAGAGCGGCCCGTGTGCAATCGTTTGCCAGCATCTCCGGCAAGCTCCGTTAAACGAGCTTCAATATTCATATGCACATCTTCACGAGCAATAGACCAGTCAAAGTTTCCATCACCAATTTCTTGTTCGATTACCGCTAGGCCATCAAAAATAGCCGTTAGATCTTCGTCACTTAATATGCCAATTTTATTAAGCATTTTTGCATGCGCACGCGAACC
>NW_014629074.1:0-233 GCF_000485595.1 Priapulus caudatus | reverse complement strand
GATGAAAAGGGACCAGAGTGGGAACAGTGTGTGTTCACGGACTGGTGTGTTCACCCTGTGTGACTCGTGTGTGTTCACGGACTGGTGTGTTCACCCTGTGTGACTCGTGTGTGTTCACGGACTGGTGTGTTCACCCTGTGTGACCCGTGTGTGTTCACGGACTGGTGTGTTCACCCTGTGTTACCCGTGTGTTCATGGACTGGTGTGTTCACCTTGTGTGACCCGTGTGTGTT
>NW_014629073.1:0-233 GCF_000485595.1 Priapulus caudatus | reverse complement strand
CGGTAATGATGGCATTTAGATCGATTACTGCGGTCTCATCGGTTGGGCTTTCAGGTTCGGTGAGACGATTGAGGATGAGGCTGACGCGCTCAATCTCGGATTTAATAGTTTGAACATCTTCTTGTGCAGGTTTGTCATGGTCTAACTTATGGCTGAGAATGCCAAGATAGTTATTCATAATGCTTAAAGGGTTGCGTACTTCGTGCAACACTTCTCGAATTTTTTGTTGCTGC
>NW_014629072.1:0-233 GCF_000485595.1 Priapulus caudatus | reverse complement strand
AAAAAAAATACGAAATGTTCCGATGTCTGTCTGGCCTAGTTATTGGTCTTTATTGGCTTTATATTTGTTTATAATTAATTAGGTTATACAACTTATTTTATATTACTTTCTATACGTCCTTCTTTCTTTCTGCCTCTCTCCACCCCCTCTCTGTGTGTGTATGTCCCCCCTCTGTCTGTCTCTCTCCATCTCTCTCTCTCTCTCTCAGTGTGTGTGTGTGTGTGTGTGTGTGT
>NW_014629071.1:0-233 GCF_000485595.1 Priapulus caudatus | reverse complement strand
GGGTTAATAGCTTGTCCTGCAGAGAGAGAGAGAGAGGGGGAGAGGGTTAGTAGCTTGTACTACAGAGGGAGAGGGTTAGTAGCTTGTCCTGCAGAGGGAGAGAGGGGGAGAGGGTTAGTAGCTTGTCCTGCAGACGGAGACAGAGGGGGATAGGGTTAGTAGCTTGTCCTGCAGAGGGGAGAGGGTTAGTAGCTTGTCCTGCAGAGGGAGAGAGAGGGGAGAGGGTTAGTAGC
>NW_014629070.1:0-233 GCF_000485595.1 Priapulus caudatus | reverse complement strand
AGTTTATTCGCTTATCGAAAAGATAAGTTCTGTTATACTTCACGGTTTTTTTGGAATACTTTGATTCATTAAATCTTATAAAATCAGAAGGTTTCAGGTAGAGTTATACCCTATCATAAGAACAAGGAAAGGTAGTCATGGCTGTTTACGAACAACCACTTAACGAAAAAATCCGCTTATTTCTACGTTTGGAGTTTTTAGTCCAACGCTTTAACAGCCATTTACGCACTCCT
>NW_014629069.1:0-233 GCF_000485595.1 Priapulus caudatus | reverse complement strand
GTAGTAGTAGTAGTAGTAGTAGTAGAGAGAGAGAGAGAGAGAGAGAGAGAGAGAGAGAGAGAGAGAGAGAGAGAGAGAGAGAGAGAGAGAGAGAGAGAGAGAGAGGGGGGGAGAGCGCTTGTGTGGTTTGTGGGAGGCGCGTGAGTGGGTTTATTGGTTTGATGATAAGTTCATGAGAGATGAGTGCATGAAAGACGATGATGTGACACACAAATGATGTGTGTGTGTGTGTG
>NW_014629068.1:0-233 GCF_000485595.1 Priapulus caudatus | reverse complement strand
CTCTCTCTCTCTCTTTCTCCCTGTCCCCTCTCTCTCTCACCCGTCTCACCCTCTCTCCTTCCTCCCCCTCTCTCACTCGCTCTCGCTCACCCCTCTCACCCTCTCTCCCTCCTCTCCCATCTCTAACTCGCTCACCCTCACTCACCCTCTCTCCCTCCTCCCCTCTCTCACTCGCTCACCCCTTTCACCCTCTCTCCCTCCTCCCCTCTCTTACTCGCTCACCCTCTCGCCCT
>NW_014629067.1:0-233 GCF_000485595.1 Priapulus caudatus | reverse complement strand
CAGCAGCAGTAGCAAGCAGTAGAGCACAACAGCAGCAGCAGCAGCAGCAGCAGCAGCAGTACCCGTAGCAACAGCACTCAGCAGCAGCAGTAGCAGCAGTAGGAGCAACAACAGCAGCAGCAGCAGTACGAGCAGCAGTACTAGCAACCAGCAGTAGCAGCAGCAGCCGCAGCAGCAGCAGCAGCAGCAGCAGTAGCAGTAGTAGCCGCAGAAGCAGCAGCAGCAGCAGCCGC
>NW_014629066.1:0-233 GCF_000485595.1 Priapulus caudatus | reverse complement strand
GTATGAATACTTGCTGTACACAGGCTATATGAATACTTGCTGTACACAGGTGTATGAATACTTGCTGTACACATGCTGTATGAATACTTGCTGTACACAGACTGTATGAATACTTGCTGTACACAGGCTATATGAATACTTGCTGTACACAGGCTGTATGAATACTTGCTGTACACAGGCTATATGAATACTTGCTGTACACAGGCTATATGAATACTTGCTGTACACAGGCT
>NW_014629065.1:0-233 GCF_000485595.1 Priapulus caudatus | reverse complement strand
AAGAACGTGACTGTCGCGTGTAAGAACGTGAGTGTCGCGTGTGAGAACGTGACTGTCGCGTGTAAGAACGTGACTGTCGCGTGAAAGAACGTGACTGTCGCGTGTGAGAACGTGACTGTCGCGTGTAAGAACGTGACTGTAGCGTGAAGGAACGTGACTGTCGCGTGTAAGAACGTGACTGTCGCGTGTAAGAACGTGACTGTCGCGTGAAGGAACGTGACTGTCGCGTGTAA
>NW_014629064.1:0-233 GCF_000485595.1 Priapulus caudatus | reverse complement strand
TAGAAAGCCGTGATCATGCTCACTTTGCCTCTCGCTTACTGAATCAATACTTTTCTATCACGGGTGATTATAACGCTCTACAACTGCTGAGTTTTTACAAAGTCTACCGCGCCTTAGTACGCGCCAAAGTGGCTTATCTTCAACAACAAAACGAACCCCTACAGCGTTACCTGAATCTGGCGCAACACTATACACAAAAGACATCCCCAGCATTGTTTATCACCTTTGGTTTT
>NW_014629063.1:0-233 GCF_000485595.1 Priapulus caudatus | reverse complement strand
ATCATGCTGGGATATCATGCTGTGCCATCATGCTGGGCTATCATGCTGGGATATCATGCTGTGTCATCATGTTGGGATATCATGCTGTGTCATTATGCTGGGATATCATGCTGTGCCATCATGCTGGGATATCATGCTGTGCCATCATCCTGTGTCATCATGCTGTGCCATCATGCTGGGCTATCATGCTGGATATCATGCTGTGTCATCATGCTGGGATATCATGCTGTGTC
>NW_014629062.1:0-233 GCF_000485595.1 Priapulus caudatus | reverse complement strand
ACACGCGCGCGCACGCACGCACGCACGCACACACACACAAACACGCACATATTCGCGCGCGCGTACACACGCCTTCAAAGACACACGCACGCACGAGCACGCATGAGCAAAAGCCATAACTTCTTCATCGGCATGAGAACTGACGAGAAAATAAAACTAGATTGTCCCAGAGAAGGACTAATAATACCCCCCCCCCCTTCGAGCTGTTATGGTGCCTGTATGTGTCTTGTAGA
>NW_014629061.1:0-233 GCF_000485595.1 Priapulus caudatus | reverse complement strand
TTAACAAAATACTGGCATAGATATGAATCAATTACGTATGTTTGTTGTCATCTGTGGCGAACTTAGATGAGTAGTAAAGTAACAAAGCCGCCCTCTGAACAGCCAAGGTTAGTGTAATGAGTAACATGTGATACAAGGCGCCCATTCAGATGAAGCATTCCCCGTGACGACATTCTATTTCATGAAAAAAACTGGTTCGAGAACAAGTTGTAAAGACATCTTTCATTGCAGGG
>NW_014629060.1:0-233 GCF_000485595.1 Priapulus caudatus | reverse complement strand
GCGGGATATACCAAACCATCGGCAAGGTCCGGTACTCAGGATGCAATGGAAAGGCAACTTTCCAGTCCATTGCCATCTTCCAGATCGGGCTTTCAGCCGCTGATTTGATCCAATCCTCCGGCACACCATCACGTCGCGCCGCTTTGATCACCTCTGGATCTTTGGGATCAAGGAACACACCCAACTGCGCGTCATAAAGATCGGTTGTTTCTGGCGCATTTGCCGCCTCTTCG
>NW_014629059.1:0-233 GCF_000485595.1 Priapulus caudatus | reverse complement strand
GCGTATTGAGGATTATCAGCCACATGATGACGCAGGCAATTCGGTATTTGATGTGATTATAGCTCGCGCCTATGCCTCGATTGACGATATACTTTCCAGCACCTTGCATCTACAGGGTGAAAATACACGCATACTGGTTATGCAAGGCAAGCTGGATACGCAGATAGCCCTAGCAGGTTATTCGCTCAACGAAGTACATAAATTAGATGTGCCGGGTCTCGATGCTGAGCGCC
>NW_014629058.1:0-233 GCF_000485595.1 Priapulus caudatus | reverse complement strand
CACACATATACGCACGCACACATACACACACACACACACACACACGCGCGCACGCATACAGACACATACGGACACACACACACAGACGCACGCACACACACACAGACACATACGGACACACACAGAGACACACACACACGCACGCACACACACACACACACACACACGCACGCATACAGACACATACGGACACACACATACACACACACACAGACGCACGCACACACACACAC
>NW_014629057.1:0-233 GCF_000485595.1 Priapulus caudatus | reverse complement strand
CAGTATCCACCCATTAATAACTAAATATGTAGCGCCCGTTTATCCACCGCCAAAGCTGCCTCATGCAGTGTTTCAGATAACGATGGATGTGCATGAATGATTCGCGCTAGATCTTCACTACTAGCAGAAAATGCCATAGCCACAACCGCTTCAGAAATCAATTCTGAAACATATGGGCCCATCATATGAACACCTAGAATCCGATCACTCTCAGCATCAGCCAAAACCTTCAC
>NW_014629056.1:0-233 GCF_000485595.1 Priapulus caudatus | reverse complement strand
ATAGCAGGCCCTATCGCCTGCCATCATACCACCCCTCCCCCTCCTCCCCTCCTCCCCTCCTCCTCTCTCCCTCTCTCTCCTCAGGCACCTCCCCCGCCGCGCGCACAGCCCAGCCCCATAGCAGCCCTATCGCTGCCATCGGACCACCCTTCCCCCTTCTCCCACTTCCTTCCTCTCCCCTCCTCTCTCTCCTCAGGCTTCTCCCCGCTGCGCGCACCCCAGCCACTGTGTAT
>NW_014629055.1:0-233 GCF_000485595.1 Priapulus caudatus | reverse complement strand
CCCGGTTACAAGGGTTTTACTGTGTATGCATCACCGGAAATTACTCTGGAAGAAGACCTGCAACGACGTGACCTGACCATCAATGCTATTGCAAAAGATGCATCAGGAAATCTCACTGACCCTTTCAACGGAGCAGATGACATAAAAAACCGTGTGCTGCGCCATGTCTCTCCTGCTTTCACCGAAGACCCTGTGCGCATACTACGAGTCGCTCGTTTTGCCGCACGTTATGC
>NW_014629054.1:0-233 GCF_000485595.1 Priapulus caudatus | reverse complement strand
CTCTCTTTCTCTCCCTCTCAATCTCTCCCTCGCGCTTCTCTCTCTCTCACACACACATACACTCTCGGTCGCTCGCTCGACCTTTCGCCCTCTCTCACACTCTCTCTTTCTCTCACACACTCTCCCTCTCCCTCGCTCTCTCACTCGCGCGCTTTCTCTCTCTCTTTCTCTCTCACACACACTCTCGCTCGCCCGCTCGACCTCTCGCCCTCTCTCAACCTCTCTCTCCCTCT
>NW_014629053.1:0-233 GCF_000485595.1 Priapulus caudatus | reverse complement strand
GGGTATCTCTCCCTGACCTCAGCCTTTCTTCCCGTCATCAGGGAAGGATCCGGAGGCGACTCTAACCTGGCACACGCTGGAGGGGATCGACGTGAAACCCGTCTACACGGAGCAGGACACGGAGGAGGTCGAGGAGGAGCTGCCCGGAAAATTCCCATTCACACGCGGACCCTATCCCACCATGTACACGCAGCGACCCTGGACCATCCGGCAGGTGAGTGACCTTGACACGG
>NW_014629052.1:0-233 GCF_000485595.1 Priapulus caudatus | reverse complement strand
TGCAAGCTTTTGTTTTTTATATATTTTGCGCCACTGGCTTTATTGCTTTTCTCTAATATATTTAAGCGCACCTCTATTAATTGCTTATGCCCTCTACGTAACCTGAAGCATGCATCTGCTGCGTTGCGCTTTTTCGATAGGCCCGCGTCTATTTAACTATGGGCATAACGTCAAAAACGCGTCTTGATTCTGAACTGGTCGTAAAACCAAGGGGCACAAGCAATTAATAGAGG
>NW_014629051.1:0-233 GCF_000485595.1 Priapulus caudatus | reverse complement strand
ACTGCCTCTCTACCTTCGCCCTATCTATTTCTCCTTCTTCATCACCTTTTCAATCTCCGTTTTTTCCACCTAGCAGTATTCTATTGCAGTGTCTGTAAATACATGCTCTTCTACACAAATTCTCTGGTCACGTACTTTCTTTTTTCCTTCGCCATTCTCTCTTTGATACACAGAGAAACACGCGTGCCACACGTCTACGCACACACACCTACGCTTACATCTCTCTCTCTCTC
>NW_014629050.1:0-233 GCF_000485595.1 Priapulus caudatus | reverse complement strand
AATTATCGCCATCTTAATTTCTCCAACAAAGAAAACAAGGAAATGCTCAAATTCAAAAGGCCTGTAAGGAAAAATACAAAATTAAATATTACAGGTATTTATGATTGAGTGTTTGACTGAGAACCATTAGATTGGTATACCGCTATTATTATAGTAGAAGGTATGATTTCATAGTCGCAATAACATTAACAAGTTACATTCTCGCTTTGTCGTAGGGCCGCCTATAGATGTTG
>NW_014629049.1:0-233 GCF_000485595.1 Priapulus caudatus | reverse complement strand
GGCTGGTCAGCACTCACTGACTCAGCAGTAGCGGACGTGGCGGCAGCCTAGCTTACGATATGATCCCGTCGTCCGCCACCCCCCCCCGCTCTCTCTCTCTCTCTCTCTCTCTCTCTCTCTCTCTCTCTCTCTCTCTCTCTCTCTCTCTCTCTCTCTCTCTCTCTCTCTCTCTCTCTCTCTCTCTCTCTCTCTCTCTCTCTCTCTCTCTCTCTCTCTCTCTCTCTCTCTCTCTC
>NW_014629048.1:0-233 GCF_000485595.1 Priapulus caudatus | reverse complement strand
AGCAGCAGCGATACATGGGTGGGTGGATGCAGCAGCAGCAGCGATACATGGGTGGATGCAGCAGCAGCGATACATGGGTGGATGCAGCAGCAGCAGCGATACATGGGTGGATGCAGCAGCAGCGATACATGGGTGGGAGGATGCAGCAGCAGCGATACATGGGTGGATGAATGCAGCAGTGATGCGCGAAACGAAAAAGAACGCGCTCGTACGCGCGACAAGGCCACCCTTAC
>NW_014629047.1:0-233 GCF_000485595.1 Priapulus caudatus | reverse complement strand
GTCAACACGCCAGAAAATATAACTTTGCCAAAACAAGACTCTCCAATAGTTATCGCTATTGTAGATGATGGCTTTAATACTAAGCATGAGGCAATAGATCAGTTCATATGGAAAAACCCTGATGAAATCCCCGGCAACAATATTGATGATGATGGCAACGGATTTGTTGATGATATTAATGGCTGGGATGTCTCGGATGTTGACAATCAACCGACTCCACCAGATTCACGTTT
>NW_014629046.1:0-233 GCF_000485595.1 Priapulus caudatus | reverse complement strand
GGGTGGGGCTGTGGTGGGTGGGAAGGGGAGGGTGGTGTTGTGGTGGGTGGGGAGGGGAGGGTGGTGTTGTGGTGGGTGGGGAGGGGAGGGGAGTGTTGTGGCGGGTGGGGAGGGGAGGGGAGGGGAGGGTGGGGCTGTTAATACACGTATTAGAGCCTTCCTTAGCTGATCACTTACAGGTGTCTGCTACTGCTCCTACTGCTGCTTCTGCCGCTGCTACTGCTGTTGCTGCT
>NW_014629045.1:0-233 GCF_000485595.1 Priapulus caudatus | reverse complement strand
CATGTTAGCTTTATTGTGCGCTGTGATATGTTAGCTTCATTGTGCGCTGTGATATCATGTTAGCTTCACTGTGCGCTGTGATATCATGTTAGCTTCACTGTTCGCTGTGATATCATGTTAGCTTCATTGTGCGCTCACATATGTTAGCTTCATTGTGCGCTGTGATATCATGTTAGCTTTATTGTGCGCTGTGATATCATGTTAGCTTCACTGTGCGCTGTGATATCATGTTA
>NW_014629044.1:0-233 GCF_000485595.1 Priapulus caudatus | reverse complement strand
CGTCGTCCGTTCACCCGCGTTGCCACGAACCGCAGAGCAACGCGGGTGAACGACGACGAACCGCAGACGTCTGTTCACCCGCGTTGCTCTGCGGTTCGTTCGTCCGTTCACCCGCGTTGCTCTGCGGTTCGTCCGTTCGTTCACCCGCGTTGCTCTGCGGTTCGTTCGTCCGTTCACCCGCGTTGCTCTGCGGTTCGTACGTTCGTTCACCCGCGTTGCTCTGCGGTTCGTAC
>NW_014629043.1:0-233 GCF_000485595.1 Priapulus caudatus | reverse complement strand
AGAGGTCAGAGACAAAGTTAGAGAGCAAGGTCACATAGGAAGGTTAGAGGTCAAAGACAAAGTTAGAGAGTAAGGTCAGATAGGATGGTTAGAGGTCAAAGACAAAGTTAGAGAGTAAGCTCAGATAGGATGGTTAGCGAGTGAGGTTACAAATATGGTTAGAGAGCAAGGTCACATAGGAAGGTTAGAGGTCAAAGACAAAGTTAGAGAGGTAAGCTCAGATAGGAAGGTTT
>NW_014629042.1:0-233 GCF_000485595.1 Priapulus caudatus | reverse complement strand
TTCTCTTTTTCTCTCTCGCCCTCTCTCTTACTCTTTCTCACTTGCTCTCTCTGTCTCGCTCTCTCTCTCATACACACACACACACTCCCCCTTTCTATTTCTCCCTCCCTCCCTCTCTCTTTCTCTCTCTCTCTTACTCTCTCTCTCTCGCTTGCTCTCTCTGTCTCGATCTCTCTGTCTTGCTCTCTCTCTCTCTCACACACACACTTCCCCTTTCTCTTTCTCCCTCCCTC
>NW_014629041.1:0-233 GCF_000485595.1 Priapulus caudatus | reverse complement strand
TCCTCTCTCTCTCTCTCTCTCTCTCTCTCTCTCACGCACCCCCTTTCCTCTCTTTGCGCTCCTCTTTCTCTCCCTTTTTCTCTACTCCCTCCCTCCCTTCCTCTCCCTCTCCCCCTCCTCTCTCCCTCTCTTTCCCTCTCTCCTTCTCTGTGCTTCTCTCTCTCCCTCTATGCGTTCTTCTCTCTCCCTCTAATCGCTCTTCTCTCTCCCTCTATGCGCTTATCTCTCTCCCT
>NW_014629040.1:0-233 GCF_000485595.1 Priapulus caudatus | reverse complement strand
GACCCATCCGGTTACAGCATTTGCCCATTCTGGAGCGCGTTGTTTATATCGAAATATAGCCCAAACGTTATTGTTGCCCACATTGCGAGGGCAAGCCTACCACCACGCAGGCACTGGATGCGTGGATAATGAAAATGCTGATGAATGCCACGGTATCGGATGCGAGTCGTCGCTGTCAGGTCAGTTATGATGCGGTTGATGGCGCAAGGCGATAAAGGGTACTGACCCCTTTT
>NW_014629039.1:0-233 GCF_000485595.1 Priapulus caudatus | reverse complement strand
CCGTATGTCCGCATGTCCGTCTGTTCGTTCGTTTGTCCGTCCGTCCGTCCGTTCGTCCGTGCATCCGTATATCCGTCTGTCCGTTCGTTCGTCCGTCTGTCCCTCCATCCGTTCGTCCGTCCGTCCGTTCGTCCGTGCATCCGTATGTCCGTCTGTTCGTCTGTTCGTTCGTTCGTCCGTCTGTTCCTCCATTCGTTCGTCCGTCCGTGCGTCCGTGCATCCGTATGTCCGTC
>NW_014629038.1:0-233 GCF_000485595.1 Priapulus caudatus | reverse complement strand
CACACACACACACACACACACACACGCACACACACACACGCACACACACACACGCACACACACATACGCAGGGACGTACGCACACGCACGCACACATGCACACAAGCACCCGCACACACACACATGGATGTACACGAACATGTATGTACACATGTACACATGCACACACGTACACACACACACACACTGCAAATACCGCATTATTGTCCACATAGCTCACCATGTGTATCAGA
>NW_014629037.1:0-233 GCF_000485595.1 Priapulus caudatus | reverse complement strand
AATATTAACATTTAACATTTGATACGCCGTATTACGCCGAATCGGAATGATGGCGCGTTCACATCCTCATCATCACCGCTATACAGCTGCCGTGATTAATTACTTGATCAGTTGATCGCCAAAGAACGCTATCGGGCAAAGATGGGCCGCCGCGTAGTCACGTGCTACAGTGACTTGAGAGAGCTCCCTGCTCTCTCCCTCTCTCTCTCTCTCTCTCTCTCTCTCTCTCTCTC
>NW_014629036.1:0-233 GCF_000485595.1 Priapulus caudatus | reverse complement strand
AAACACACAGCACGATGTGTCATTATGTGACACGCAACTGAAACACACAGCACGATATGTCATTATGTGACACGCAACTGAAACACACAGCACGATATGTCATTATGTGACACGCAACTGAAACACACAGCACGATATGTCATTATGTGACACGCAACTGAAACACACAGCACGATATGTCATTATGTGACACGCAACTGAAACACACAGCACGATGTGTCATTATGTGACAC
>NW_014629035.1:0-233 GCF_000485595.1 Priapulus caudatus | reverse complement strand
CTTTACTGCTCATCAACCTGTTGTTGAGCACACTTGTTAAAATCGTTAACGATTTACTATAACGAAATGACAAGACAAACAACAGTACAGTTGCTGTTAGAAAACTCTCGTACAGTGGACGTGATAATCGAAGCCCGTGCCATTCTCCTTCATATGTGCAACAATTTCTCCTATATATATCTTATCAATAATCAGATAATATACGAGTGTGTGTGTGTGTGCGTGCGTGCGAG
>NW_014629034.1:0-233 GCF_000485595.1 Priapulus caudatus | reverse complement strand
GGTGGTGGCGGTGGTGGTTGTATTGGTGGTGGTTGTTGGTGGTGGTGGTTTGTGGTGGTGTAGCTATTGGTGATGGTGATAGTGGTGTTGGTGGCGGTAGTGGTAGTGGCGGCGGTGGTGGTAGTGGTGATGATGATGATGATGATAATAATGGTGGTTGTTGTTGTTGTTGTTGTTGTTGTTGTTGTTGGTTGTTGTTGTTGGTGGTGGTGGGGGTGGTGGTGTTGGTGTTG
>NW_014629033.1:0-233 GCF_000485595.1 Priapulus caudatus | reverse complement strand
CTATATATACTCAACGCACTCTAATATCTCGAATGTTGAGTATAAAGTTTCTTATGTTTCCATCAACTTATCCCAAAACCGGTACCCACTTTTGGGGTCGATGGAGTATTTACTCACCTACATATCCCTTTATTCATAGATATGACGTTGTGATCAGAATGGAGCTGCAAGATCCAGTCGGCTGTATTGGGAAGCGTTTCTAGCCCGTGACGCGTCAACCTTTCAAAGTGAGA
>NW_014629032.1:0-233 GCF_000485595.1 Priapulus caudatus | reverse complement strand
CTCTCTCTCTCTCTCGTCTCTCTCTCTCTCTCTTTCCCTCCTCTCTCTCTCTCTATCTGCTCACTCTGGTCGTTCTGGCTGACATTTTCACACCTATATATCTTTCTACCTATGCTCTCTGGCGCCCGCTATCTTGGCAGTCACCCCCCCCCCCACACACACATTCTTACTACACGCGTAAAGACTACAGCATGCCCGGCATACATAATACCAGGAGTAGATAATAGGAAATT
>NW_014629031.1:0-233 GCF_000485595.1 Priapulus caudatus | reverse complement strand
ATCAAACCGATACAGTGCTATTCTCTGATTCAAGAAAGCTATAGACTTACGGACATTAAAAAACTGCATTTCTTACGAATATTTACTGCACTGGGGAGCAATAATGTCGGCTACGCACATACATGTTGATGGTATAGTTCTAATAATATCACTGATATTCACCTCTATATTTGTGCTACTCATCACCTCAATTTACATTTTTGCACGGTGATATTGAAGTCCAACTCATAGAT
>NW_014629030.1:0-233 GCF_000485595.1 Priapulus caudatus | reverse complement strand
GTTCCTTTTAGGGAGGTGCTTAAATCTATCGAGCGTTATAACGGCACGTCTTTCAAGGGGAAAAATATTATAAACAACCATAATATTTCTATTAACTTGAGCGAAGAAAACTGGAACAGTTTATTCGAAAAATTACTCAGGGGGTATTCATGGATTAGTGCTATCAATAAAAACAAAACCGATTCAATGACAATCTATATTCTTCCTGCATCAGGCGATAAACATTCACCAAC
>NW_014629029.1:0-233 GCF_000485595.1 Priapulus caudatus | reverse complement strand
ATATATATCTATCTACCATCTATCTATCTATCTATCTTTCTATTCTATCTATCTATCTATCTATCTATCTATCTATCTATCTATCTATCTATCTATCTATCTATCTATCTATCTATCTATCTATCTATCTTTCTATCTTTTATCTATCTATCTATCTATCTATCTATCTATCTATCTATCTATCTATCTATCTATCTATCTATCTATCTATCTATCTATCTATCTATCTCTTT
>NW_014629028.1:0-233 GCF_000485595.1 Priapulus caudatus | reverse complement strand
GTCACATTATGTAGTGTCACGCCGCGTCACGTCACGCTACATCACGTCGCGTCGTATAACGTCACGTCACATTATGTAGTGTCACGCCGCGTCACGTCGTATAACGTCACGTCACATTATGTAGTGTCACGCCGCGTCACGTCACGCTACATCATGTCGCGTCGTATAACGTCACGTCACATTATGTAGTGTCACGCCGCGTCACGTCGTATAACGTCACGTCACATTATGTA
>NW_014629027.1:0-233 GCF_000485595.1 Priapulus caudatus | reverse complement strand
GTGGTGCTGCTGCTGCTGTGTGGTGCGATGCTGCTGCTGCTGCTGGTGTGGTGTGGGGATAGTGGTGCTGCTGCTGATGATGATGATGCTGCTACTGCTGCTGTTGCTGCTGATGCTGTCCGCTGCAGGGCGCTGCTGGCGCTCGCAAAGGAAATATATCGTAACTAGATACACGTGAGCGGTGCAGTGCGCGCGCGTATATATATACATATATATATATATATATACATATA
>NW_014629026.1:0-233 GCF_000485595.1 Priapulus caudatus | reverse complement strand
GCAAAAAGCCCTATGTCACACGCTCGCTTTACAATATTTCGGGCATGAGTTTTGGGGCGCTGTCGGTTCCGGCGGTTACTGCTCTATCCGAAGGTGCGAAGCAGGCAGGTTGCTGGATGAATACGGGTGAGGGCGGTGTGTCACCATATCATCTTCAGGGCGGTTGCGACCTGGTTGTACAAATAGGTACGGCAAAATACGGCGTGCGCGATGAAGATGGTAATCTTAGTGAT
>NW_014629025.1:0-233 GCF_000485595.1 Priapulus caudatus | reverse complement strand
AAAGATAGAGCAGTGTTAGTTGCAGAGGAGCATTTGTAACGGCGTTTACGTGGAATTATAGTCGATAGAGAACGCATGAACGTTAAGACTTTAGTAGTAAATGCGATTTATGTTTATTTACAATCATTTTATATCATCACGGTATATATTATATATATATATATACATACATGATATATATATCGCTGCTATGGCGTGCACTAGCTATGTTGTTCCTCCCAGTAAATGAATGC
>NW_014629024.1:0-233 GCF_000485595.1 Priapulus caudatus | reverse complement strand
AAACTATAAAAAACCAACCATAATTACACGCAAAACAAGATTGAACTAAATATAGGTACATATAAAAATTACAAAGAGTGATTATTTTATGAGTGAATATTACGCAGAGGAGCTAGAAGAAAGGCTACATGATATGACGCAGCCTTTTCCATTACCTTGGGCTGTTTACAAGGTGGGTATGGTTATAGATATATGGATTGCTGACTGTCAAAGTAAGCGTATAGCAGAATTAT
>NW_014629023.1:0-233 GCF_000485595.1 Priapulus caudatus | reverse complement strand
GCTGCTGCGGCGTGGCCCAGCACCCACCCACCTGTCCTTTACACAGCTCTGAAACTGGCGCGCATTTCGGTTGAGGTTTGCCGGCCTTGCCTGCTGTTAGTGAGGAAACGGAGTCAAGGCTGCAGTGTTTGCGCGTGTGGCTTTGTGCTGCCAGGTGCACTTTGCTCAGTCGAGAGATCGAGACAGTTAGAGCAGCAGCAGCAGCAACAGAGCTGCGAACAGAGAGAGAGAGA
>NW_014629022.1:0-233 GCF_000485595.1 Priapulus caudatus | reverse complement strand
TTATTTTGACGATTCTGTCATGTGTATTGTATTGTGTGTGTATGTATGTGTATTGCAGTTGTATTATTGATCAGCTGTCCTACCTTGTTCATATAAAAGAAAACCGCTTGTCCCTACGAATCTACGATGCTCCTACGCTGAGATAATGAGCAGTGAAAATCTGGTCTTTTCGCCGAAAACCGACTCGAGATCAGTTTACTGCGACTGTCTCTCGCTTTGTGGCCAGTGTATTG
>NW_014629021.1:0-233 GCF_000485595.1 Priapulus caudatus | reverse complement strand
GCGATGGTGTCGGCGGCGGACAGCAGAGTTTCGGATGAAGACGTAAGCAATATGGAACGTTCAGCATGTCCTACCTGTGGTTCTTGTTCAGGGATGTTCACGGCTAACTCAATGAACTGTCTAACAGAAGCCTTAGGTCTGGCGTTACCAGGTAACGGCTCTTTATTAGCTACACACGCTGATCGTGAACAATTGTTCTTACGCGCAGGTCGAGAAATTGTCAGCTTAGCCAA
>NW_014629020.1:0-233 GCF_000485595.1 Priapulus caudatus | reverse complement strand
ATAGTTACTAGAGCTAACATGATACATGATACAGTTTTCGGTCGTTTCATGGATCGAGTTACCGGTGGTACTTATTTAATCAGACCGAAAATACGGGTGTTATATATTCCGCAAATTAGTAACTGGCAGTAACTAATTAGTCATTAAAATAGTAATCTTCTTGACTCTACTATCATCAAAGCTCAATGCACTGTTTAGGCTGTTAGCTCACTTACTTAGGGACAGGTGATCTG
>NW_014629019.1:0-233 GCF_000485595.1 Priapulus caudatus | reverse complement strand
CTATGCACTATGCACTATGCACGCTGCACTGTGCACTATGCACTATGCACTATGCACTATGCGCCATGCGCCATGCGCCATGCACTATGCCCTATGCACCATGCACTATGCACTATCCCTATGCACTATGCACTATGCACTATGCACGCTGCACTCTGCACTATGCACTATGCACTATGCACTATGCGCCATGCGCCATGCGCCATGGGCCATGCACCATGCACCATGCTCCA
>NW_014629017.1:0-233 GCF_000485595.1 Priapulus caudatus | reverse complement strand
CACAACATACATGAAATTGTTTTACTGTTTACTCACCAGTTGCTAAGAAACGTAGTGTTACCGCTAATCTCTCGCCGGGACTAATGCTTGGTCGCATGAGGGTGTTTTCTTTTCTTATCAGTGGTCCCACCATTGCAAGGACTTCCTGAAAACCCCTAATATCCAATCGATGGAAATGCCGGAACGTTTCGGGGTCCTCTTCTCTTAATTCGTGCAAAAGATTGGTGTATACG
>NW_014629016.1:0-233 GCF_000485595.1 Priapulus caudatus | reverse complement strand
AGTCATTGTCATTGTCCTACCGCTGCGGCTACAACACACTGTGAGTACCTCAGTCATTGTCATTGTCCTACCACTGCGACTACAGCACACTGTGAGTGTGAGTACCTCAGTCATTGTCATTTTCCTACCACTGTGACTACAACACGCTGTGCGTACCTCAATCATTGTCATTGTCCTACCGCTGCGGCTACAACGACGCTGTGAGTACCTCAGTCATTGTCATTGTCCTACCG
>NW_014629015.1:0-233 GCF_000485595.1 Priapulus caudatus | reverse complement strand
GATCATGACCGAATTGGCGATCGCATACGCTGCCAAGGGGGATCTCGATCAGTCTGAGCAGTTATACCGGCAACTAACCGAGCAACATCCTGAAGAATCATCCGGCTTCAACAACCTTGGCTTTACCTGCCTGCTGCAAGGGGAATATTCTCAGGCGATCGACGCTTTTCAAGCTGCGTTGATGCGCACCCCACAAGACAAACGGGTGCAGAATAATCTGGCCGTCGCTTATA
>NW_014629014.1:0-234 GCF_000485595.1 Priapulus caudatus | reverse complement strand
GTGTATGATTCAGTGCTCTCTTGGCCCTGTCTCGGTGCAGATTTCTGACCTACAGAGAGAGAGAGAGAGAGAGAGAGAGAGAGAGAGAGAGAGAGAGAGAGAGAGAGAGAGAGAGAGAGAGAGAGAGAGAGAGAGAGAGAGAGAGAGAGAGAGAGAGAGAGAGAGAGAGAGAGAGAGAGAGAGAGAGACGAGTACGAGCGACGAGAGAGAGAGAGAAGAGAGAGAGAGAGAGAG
>NW_014629013.1:0-234 GCF_000485595.1 Priapulus caudatus | reverse complement strand
GTGTGTGTGTGTTTGGGGGGTGTGTGTGTGTGTGCGTGTGCGCGCGCCTATGTGTGTTGTGTGTGGGCATGCATGTGTGCGTGTGTGCGCGTGCGCGCGTGCGCGCACCCGTGCGAGCGGCCGCGCGTATGTTTGCGTACGTGTGTGCTTGCATGCGTGCGTGCGTGCGTGTGTGTGTGTGTTTGCGTACGTGTGTGCTTGCATGCGTGCGTGCGTGCGTGTGTATGTGTGTGT
>NW_014629012.1:0-234 GCF_000485595.1 Priapulus caudatus | reverse complement strand
GCAGTAGTATAGCAGGAACCGTCGCAATTAATTCATGCTTGAACAACAGCATGACGAGCGTTCCGGTGCTGGCTGGCCGTCTGTCGTTACCTGTGTACTCTGTGTGCCGACAGAATTGACAGAATGAGGCGCATGATTTTAATCCCCCTCTGTTTCTCTCTATACCTCCCTCACGCTCTCTCTACGCCTTACGTCTGTGTGTGTGTGTGTGTGTGTGTGTGTGTGTGTGTGCGT
>NW_014629011.1:0-234 GCF_000485595.1 Priapulus caudatus | reverse complement strand
TTCCGCGCTGCATCAGCATTGACGTGATCGACTTCTTGAGACGTAAAATAGCGACGGAAATGAAAGCGCTTTGATGTAGCAGTTCAACGCTCTCTCCCACACGTAAACACACATAAACGCACACAAGCACACACAAACAGACCGACACACACACACACGCGCGCACGCGCACACACACACACACAAACACACGCACATTCACACAAACGCGCGCACACCCACACACCCACACAC
>NW_014629010.1:0-234 GCF_000485595.1 Priapulus caudatus | reverse complement strand
TCCCTGCCTCCCTCCCTCCCTCCCTCCCTGCCTCCCTGCCTCCCTCCCTCTCTGCCCTCCCTGCCTCCCTCCCTCCCTCTCCTCCCTCCCTCCCTCTCCTCCCTCCTGCTAGGCTGTAGTCGTCCTAGCTGTAACTGCCACGATACAGCGATGTAGTGACGTCAGTCAGTCTAGTAGTAGCTGATCAGTATTAGCCTGTACAATGTTTCATCTCTCTCATACTCTCTCTCTCTC
>NW_014629009.1:0-234 GCF_000485595.1 Priapulus caudatus | reverse complement strand
GTGTGTGTGTGTGTGTGTGTGCGTGTGTGTGTGTGTGTGCGTGCGAGCGTGCGTGTACGTGCGTGTGCACGCTATTTCCGTCGCATATGTTAGAGGCGGGTTTATGGGCGATATAGCAGCAGGGGGGGGGGGGTAGTGTGTGTGTATGTGTGTGTGTGTGTGTGTGTGTTCCGTCGCATATGTTAGAGGCGGGTTTATGGGCGATACATTTATCGAACATTCTAGTAAATTGTT
>NW_014629008.1:0-234 GCF_000485595.1 Priapulus caudatus | reverse complement strand
CAGAAGGTTTATCTATCGTATTTTCTATTGTTGGTTGTTTTGCCAGCAAAACTTCTTCTTTCTGATAATCATGAGGTATTGGTTCGTTGCCGTTTATTGGGATATCTTTTACTACAGTTGGAATTTCTTTAATTACTGGCGCTTCTTTATCAATAATAAAATAAATAATGGCTAGAAAATTTAATGCTACAGCAGTAATAAGAACGTAAGGCCAATAAGTTTTTTTGATTATGG
>NW_014629007.1:0-234 GCF_000485595.1 Priapulus caudatus | reverse complement strand
ACTATGCACCATGCACTATGCACTATGCACTATGCACTATGCACTATGACGCTATGCACTATGCACTATGCACTATGCACTATGCACGTGTATGCACTATGCACTATGCACTATGCATTATGCACTATGCACTATGCACTGTGCACTATGCGCTATGCACTATGCACTACAGTGTATGCATCATGCACCATGCACTATGCACTATGCACTATGCACAATGCACCATGCACTATG
>NW_014629006.1:0-234 GCF_000485595.1 Priapulus caudatus | reverse complement strand
TAGAAAGAAGAAGTAATTATCTAGATATAAACCGCTTCCTCATACGCAGACTCATAGCCCTCGTCAGGTTCAGCTAGGGTTGCGCCTGCCGCCATAATGGCGGCGACGGCAGGGGTATGACGCGCTCTTGGGGTATCCATGAGCGTGACCAGAGGCGTTTTTCTCCGTTGGGCATGGTAGCAAGTAGGGTCAGGCTGGTAAGAAAGACCATTTAGACCTGTGATTCGCTAATTT
>NW_014629005.1:0-234 GCF_000485595.1 Priapulus caudatus | reverse complement strand
AAGGAGGGGGAAAACGAAAGAGAAGGTATGTGGAGGGGGCAACAGTAATATATAGGGAGGAGGAGAAGGAGGGAGAGAAGGAGAGAGGAGGTATGTGGAGGGGCAACAGTAATATATAGGGAGGAGGAGGAGGAGAAGGGGGAGAAGGAGAGAGGAGGTATGTGGAGGGGACAACAGTAATATATAGGGAGGAGGAAGAGAAAGAGGGGGAGAAGGAAAGAGGAGGTATGTGGA
>NW_014629004.1:0-234 GCF_000485595.1 Priapulus caudatus | reverse complement strand
CTCTCTCCCTCTCTCTCACACTCACTCTCTAATTCTCCCATTGGATTAGTTTGCGATTTCTTTTTTTTAAAGTCGCTCCAGCATGATTAGCAGCGCACGTACACGTATCTTCTGCTGAGTCGACGCTAAATTTAGATTCACGATGACGGGCCGGATGTCACACACGTAAGACACACGCATACACACGCCCGCCCGTACGCACACTCGCACACACGCAAATATATATATATATAT
>NW_014629003.1:0-234 GCF_000485595.1 Priapulus caudatus | reverse complement strand
TATATATATATATATATATATATATATATATGCATGTCTCTCTCTATCACTCGCTCGCTCTCTCTCGCGCGCGCTCTCTCTCTCTCTCTCTCTCTCATTCCCTCTTTTTCTCTTTCTCTGTCTCTCTCTGTCTCTCGCTCTCCCTCACTCTCTCTTTCTTTCACCCTCCCTCTCTGTCTCACGCTCTCTTTCACTCGTGATTTCTCTCTCTCTCTCTCTCTCTCTCTCTCTCTC
>NW_014629002.1:0-234 GCF_000485595.1 Priapulus caudatus | reverse complement strand
TCTCTCTCTCTCTCGCTCTCTCTCTCTCTCTCTCTCTCTCTCTCTCACCTCCCCTCCCCCTCCTCTCTCTCTCTCTCTCTCTCTGGTGTTAATACTTGAGATCTTGATACTAATTACGTGGCTTCGAGTCTTAACTAATGCGATCGACATTAATATCTAGATAAGTAAAGTAATATTTTAATGTGCTTTTAAGACGTCGAGGTGGCTGGCGCGCTCTCTCTCCTACTCTCTCTC
>NW_014629001.1:0-234 GCF_000485595.1 Priapulus caudatus | reverse complement strand
TTTCGCTCTCTCGCTCTCTTTCACACACACTCTCTCTCAATCTCGCTCTCCTGCTCTGTCTGTCTTTCTCCTACACACACCTGCGTCACCGCCCCTGTCTATCTACATCTCCATCCCTCTCTCTATTTAATTTTCTGTCAGTGTCTCCATTTCAGTTTCTATCAGTGTCTCTGTCTCTGTATCTGTCCGTTTTAGTTGTCCCCCTCTCGCTTTCTCTCGCTTCTCCTCTCTCTC
>NW_014629000.1:0-234 GCF_000485595.1 Priapulus caudatus | reverse complement strand
AGAGAGCGAGAGAGAGAGAAAGAGCGAAAGAGAGAGAGAGCAAGAGAGAGAGAGCGACAATCTCTATACGGGACGTAGATCCACTGCCACTACCCACGTGTGGGTTCGACAAGCTTAGCTTCTTTATGGTCACACGATGTCATTGAGCTACATATATATATCAAGAGCGTATTAAAAATTCTTTATACGAGCATTCTTAATACGCTCTTGATATATATATATATATATATATAT
>NW_014628999.1:0-234 GCF_000485595.1 Priapulus caudatus | reverse complement strand
ACGAAGATCGCGTGTTCGGCGACAATTATCCTGTCCGGTCGGCGTCAATTAACTTGGCCGGTTGAGTGCTTCTCCAGGTAAGCTCCTCCTTGATATCAAAGGAGGCTGACTTGCCTGGTAAACACATCACTCAAAGACAGGAGATTCTTTATATGCAATCTCGTCAATCCGGCTTAACACAAGAAACATGCGCAGCCAAAGCAGGCATGAGCGTCCGCTCGGGACACCGTCTCG
>NW_014628998.1:0-234 GCF_000485595.1 Priapulus caudatus | reverse complement strand
GCCGGGATATTATCGTGAAACAGCTCAAGCATTGGGTTTTAAAGTGTTAGATTATGATGATCAGGCGCATCAATTGGTTAATCACTATCAGCGTGTACTCGAAGAAACAGAAGCGCACACGGAAGAATTGAGAAAAAAGTGAATGCTGATTATATCGAACGTATGAAAGCTGGTTTGAAGCATTGGATAGTCGGTGGTAAAGCCGGTCATCTTGCCTGGGGAATATTTTTACTT
>NW_014628997.1:0-234 GCF_000485595.1 Priapulus caudatus | reverse complement strand
GTGTGTGTGTGTGTGTGTGTGTGTGTGCGCGCGTTGTGTGTGTGTACAGTGTGTATGTGTGTGTGTGTGTGTGTGTGTGTGTGCGCCCGTAGGCCTATGTATGTGTGTGTGTGCGCGCGCGCGCGTAGGCCTATGTGTGTGTGTGTGCGCGCGCGCGTAGGCCTATGTGTGTGTGTGTGCGCGCGCGCGTAGGCCTATGTGTGTGTGTGTGCGCGCGCGCGCGTGTGTGTATGT
>NW_014628996.1:0-234 GCF_000485595.1 Priapulus caudatus | reverse complement strand
CAGGGGTCTCCTAGCTACCGACCAATCAGGGGCCTCCTAGCAACCGACCAATCAGGAGCCTCGTAGCAGCCGGCCAATCAAGAGCCTCGTAGCAGCCGGCCATTCAGCGGCCGCCTAGCAGCTGACCAATTAGGAGCCTCATAGCAACCGACCAATCAGGGGCCTCGTAGCAGCCGACCAATCAGCGGCCTCCAGCAACCGACCAATCAGGAGCCTTCTAGCAACCGACCAATC
>NW_014628995.1:0-234 GCF_000485595.1 Priapulus caudatus | reverse complement strand
AATCGCTCACTATTTTTATTTGCCACTTCAATCAATTTTAACGCCTTCGGTGACAATTCTTTTTTCATAGTTCCAATAATTAAGCCTAATGAACCGCGTATCGAAGTCAATGGCGTACGCAATTCATGACTTACTGTAGACACAAACTCATTCTTCATTTGCTCTATTCGTTTACGCTCTGATATATCACTTGCAATCATTAAATAACCTGTTATTTGATCGTTTTCATCTCTC
>NW_014628994.1:0-234 GCF_000485595.1 Priapulus caudatus | reverse complement strand
TATATATATATATATATATATATATATACGTATATACAATAAATAATATATATACGTATACACAATTCTACTGCTCTTTATAAATAATATATACACGCTGGAGCAGAGAGCTGCTAAAAATAACACGTCGCATAATACGCAAATTTGCCAGGAACGCAATATAAGCATGACGTTGGAATTTACATCGCGTGTGGAATCTCACTCCCACCCCGTCTCTCTCTCTCTCTCTCTCTC
>NW_014628993.1:0-234 GCF_000485595.1 Priapulus caudatus | reverse complement strand
GTGTGCGTGTGTTTATACGTACCTGGTGTGATGTGCAGGTGTATATCGACGGGAACCTTGCACGTCGCCAGCTCGGCGACGGCCGCCCACAGCGCAGTCATGTTCGCCTGTAAGTCGGTCACCGAGCCCTCGAGGTTCTGAGCACCTGTACGCCAACAATAACACAGCCAATCATTACAATGCACGACGAAACACACGTGCAGTCATAAGCCGCACACGCTATATATTATATAT
>NW_014628992.1:0-234 GCF_000485595.1 Priapulus caudatus | reverse complement strand
TGAGCTCACCTCCTCACCTGTATTACCTGAGCTCACCCCCTCACCTGTATTACCTGAGCTCACCCCTCACCTGAGCTCACTCCCTCACCTGTATTACATGAGATCCTCCCTCACCTGTATTACCTGAGCTCCTCCCTCACCTGTATTACCTGAGCTCACCCCCTCACCTGTATTACCTGAGATCCTCCCTCACCTGTATTACCTGAGCCCCTCCCTCGCCTGTATTACCTGAGC
>NW_014628991.1:0-234 GCF_000485595.1 Priapulus caudatus | reverse complement strand
CGGGCGGCGTGATCTTCCCGCCTTCGACCTACTGGCCGGAAATTCAGCGCATTTGCCGCAAGTACGACATCCTGCTTTGCGCCGACGAAGTGATCGGCGGCTTTGGCCGCACCGGCGAATGGTTCGCGCATCAGCACTACGGCTTCGAGCCCGACCTCATCACGATGGCCAAGGGCCTCACGAGCGGCTATGTGCCGATGGGCGCAGTGGGCATTCACGACCGCGTTGCGAAGG
>NW_014628990.1:0-234 GCF_000485595.1 Priapulus caudatus | reverse complement strand
CACGTAGACGTGCGTGCGTGTGCACGTAGACGTGCGTGCGTGCGTGTGCACGTAGACGTGCGTGCGTGCGTGTGCACGTAGACGTGCGTGCGTGCGTGTGCACGTAGACGTGCGTGCGTGCGTGTGCACGTACACGTAATTTTTGAAACAAAAGTGGCGAAGGTGTAAGTGGTGGTCCCTAGCGGTAATTTTTGAAACTAAAGTGGCGATGGTGTAGGATAAAAAGTGCTTACC
>NW_014628989.1:0-234 GCF_000485595.1 Priapulus caudatus | reverse complement strand
CGTGTCTCTACATCTTGACAATTTGCAGACGCCAACCCGGATCAAGAGTCTGTCAGTGCAATGGAAACGGTTCCCATTAAAAGATGGCAGTGTCCTCTATATATATATCGAACCACTCGGAAAGCTTTTTCCGGCACAATACCCCATCAGTGCATGCCATGTTACAGCGGGCAGCGTTGTTAGATGCACTCATCTTCTTCATCCTGCATAAAACAAGCATGGATCCGTCTCATA
>NW_014628988.1:0-234 GCF_000485595.1 Priapulus caudatus | reverse complement strand
CTCTCTCTCTCTCTCTCTCCTCTCGCGCTCTCTCTCTCTCTCTCTCTCTCTTTCTCTTGCTCTTGCTCTCTCTCTCCCCCTCTCTCTCGCGCGTTCTCTCGCTTTCAATCCACCCATCTCTCTCTCTCTCTCTCGCACTTCCTTTATTTCGCTCCATCTCCTCATATCTCTCCCATACCCTTTCCCCGCTCCCTTCTTTGGTGCTCTCTCGTTTCTCCCAACCAATTTCTCTCT
>NW_014628987.1:0-234 GCF_000485595.1 Priapulus caudatus | reverse complement strand
ACAGGCGTTCAACTCACAGCGAGGCTACACTGTGTGCGGATGCACGACCAATACATGTGTTCAACTCACAGCGAGGCTACACTGTGTGCGGATGCACAACCAATACAGGCGTTCAACTCACAGACGAGGCTACACTGTGTGCGGAGGCACGACCAATACAGGTGTTCAACTCACAGCGAGGCTACACTGTGTGCGGATGCACGACCAATACAGGTGTTCAACTCACAGCGAGGC
>NW_014628986.1:0-234 GCF_000485595.1 Priapulus caudatus | reverse complement strand
GTCAAGGAGGAATCCCCGCTGCTGCTTGAGAGCGTGACCGTTTCGGTTTTTGACTTGACGTTGGCGGTTGCGATCCAGCTCTGCGAGTTTTCCCCTTTCGATCAGGGTCACTGGGGTGGCTGCAACAGTTGTAATCTTGACATGGCCACCTCCACTCCCACCACCATGGGCGCTCCCCTGACTGCTGGCTGCGGCCGGAGAGGCTGCGTGACTGCTTGAAGCTGCGGCAGGAGC
>NW_014628985.1:0-234 GCF_000485595.1 Priapulus caudatus | reverse complement strand
GTAGCAGCAGTAGCAGCAGCAGCAGCAGCAGCAGCAGCAGTATCAGCAGTAGCCGCAGCAGTAGCAGCAGCAGTAGTTGTAGCAGTGGTACCGAGATTAAGCTTTTTTCAGCAGCTGTAACGTGAGGTTTTCCTCCGCCCGTCTCTCTGCCATTTGCGTGGCCGCGTGGCTGCGTGACTTGTTGGATGGTTGGATGGTTGCGTGGCTGCGTGGCTGCGTGGGCAGTAGACACAG
>NW_014628984.1:0-234 GCF_000485595.1 Priapulus caudatus | reverse complement strand
GGGTAGTATAAGGGAAGGGAAGGAGTAGAGAGAAGGCTAGAAAGAAGTAGTATATGAGACACGCTAAGAGATTAATATGGGGGGGGGGGATTAAAGGAATTTCTAGAAACAGAAGAGGGACTGAAGGAAAGAAGTGAACAGAAAATGAGAGGGGAGGAGAAAGATGGTTGAGCGGAGAAGGAAAAATTACAGGAGAAGCAGAGCGAGAGTGATTGCAGAGATGAGGAGGAGCAC
>NW_014628982.1:0-234 GCF_000485595.1 Priapulus caudatus | reverse complement strand
GCACAAGAGTTAGTAATTGAGCAGATAATAGAGAGTAAGAGTAAAGTTAGGCAGTTAGATGGGGGGGTTAAAGGAAGTAATTGGGCAGTTAATAGAAGATAATATAGGGGAAGAGTAATGGGGCAGTTAAGATAATAGAGAGTAAGAGTAAAGTTAGGCAGTTAGATGGGGGGTTAAAGTAAATGTTCTGCCCGGTTGAGGGTTCATAAAGTCAGAACAAGTACTGAGAACTGT
>NW_014628981.1:0-234 GCF_000485595.1 Priapulus caudatus | reverse complement strand
CATTCATGTCAGATTGTTTAACGTACATTGTATAACAATCGTGGTGCCCATGTGTAAGAATTGTGGTAACACTGTATAAGAATCGTGATAACATTGTATAACAATGACGTGATAACATTGTATCACAATCATGGTAACATTGTATAAGGACCAGTACACACCGCGTACAAAAACTTCTAGAGAGGAAAACACGACTCGAGGAAGGAGTTATGCAACCGTAAATCCAACCATAAT
>NW_014628980.1:0-234 GCF_000485595.1 Priapulus caudatus | reverse complement strand
AAGGGAGAATCCCCCACGGGGCGACGAGAGCAGGAAACGGAGGACAGAAGATCCAACCCTTCCCCCTCCCACTCCCTCCCCCTCCCTCCCTCCCCCTCCCTCCACCTCCCTCCCTCCCCCTCTCTCCCCCTCCCTCCCCCTCCGTCCCTCCCACTCCCTCCCTCCCCCTGAAAACGTGCGAATCGCTTCGCAAAAAACACATTAATGACGTCACATACACGCACACGCACACAC
>NW_014628978.1:0-234 GCF_000485595.1 Priapulus caudatus | reverse complement strand
CACTTAATCGTTTTTTTCGGTTTGAGATTTTTTCTGCCAATATTATCGATCGTCTTTTTAAGTTTTACTTTATGGATAACCGACTCGCCTTTCTGCCATCCGTGTTTGCTAAAGTAGTTAGCAACACTACCGATAACATCTTCGGTGTTCGCCCACAGATCACGTTTGCCATCACCATCAAAATCGACCGCATAGTGACGGTAACTGCTGGAAATAAACTGCGGCATACCCATT
>NW_014628977.1:0-234 GCF_000485595.1 Priapulus caudatus | reverse complement strand
AACGCGGTGCAATATTCTGTCGGTTCCGGTTTCAATTGGTGAAAAGTTTCCCAATCGCTTCTATTTGGTAGCGTATAACGTACCCGTTACAAAGGTTGTCAAGGTACCATGTTCATATGATATCAATATTCTCTACTGAAACGATTTTGTCAATATATATATATGAACCTATTTATTACCGTTAACGCGTATAATATATTTAAGTAGTGAGTCAGATGTATGGTAATGATCCGT
>NW_014628976.1:0-234 GCF_000485595.1 Priapulus caudatus | reverse complement strand
CGTCGACACCCACCGCCGAATCGAATCCCGACCCGCAGTGGTGGCGCAGCTTCGGCGACGCCACGCTCGACACCCTGATAGCGCGCGCATTGAGCGGCAACCCCGATCTGCGCATCGCGGTCGTGCGTATCGCCGAAGCGCGCGAACACACTCAGCAGGCCGCCGCGCAAGGTCTGCCGAACGTGCGCGCGAGCGCGAGCTACAAACGCGAACAGCTGGGCGCGAAGGGCATAC
>NW_014628975.1:0-234 GCF_000485595.1 Priapulus caudatus | reverse complement strand
GGTGAGGTACAACAACGCCAGGTATGCAGTGACGCTTGACATACAGCCAGGGTGAAAATTCGGCCAGAGTGGACTTCAAATCAGGGAAGACTTTAGTCAATGTGTACATTCAACCAAGGTAAGTAATTTTGCATGAAAATAATTTGCACACAGGCTCGGTTATTTTGCAAGTTTTTCAAGCCTGTGAAATACCTCGTGGTGTGAAATCTATAGTATTACTGAGAATATCGATGT
>NW_014628974.1:0-234 GCF_000485595.1 Priapulus caudatus | reverse complement strand
GATGATGCTGCTGCTGCTGCTGGTGCTGGTGCTGCTGCTGCTGCTGGTGGTGGTGGTGCTGCTGCTGCTAAGATAATGCTATAACATAGCTGCTGCAATCAGCCGAAGTCGATGTACTTGATTATGGAGCTGCGATGCGAGCACGACAGCCATTCGTTAGCGTCCGTCGTAGATTCATGGCGTTCTGACGCGCGGACGGCACATGCTTGACGGGCTAATCGTGCGGCCATGGGG
>NW_014628973.1:0-234 GCF_000485595.1 Priapulus caudatus | reverse complement strand
TGCACTATGCACTATGCCCTAGGAACTATGCACCATGCACGGTGCACCATGCACCATGCACTATGCACCATGCACCACGCACCATGCACTATGAACTATGCACTATGCACCTACGCACTATGCACTCTGCACTATTCACTATGCACTATGCACTATGCACCATGCACTATGCAATATGCACTATGCACTATGCACTATGCGCTATGCACTATGCACCATGCACTATGCACTAGG
>NW_014628972.1:0-234 GCF_000485595.1 Priapulus caudatus | reverse complement strand
CGGCGTGCCCGCCGACAAACAGGTGAGCATGCGAGGGGGCGCCACTGCTGCGGCGTGCCCGTCGCTGTTATTGTCGTTGCTGCTGCTGCTGCTGCTGCTTCTACTGTTACTGCTGCTACTGGTGGCAGTGCTGTTGCTGCTGCTGCTGACACAGAATTTGTGACGTCTTCTAATAAAATTGGCTGCAGATTGTCGCAACATCTTCTTCTAACGCTAGTTTTCGCACCCGAATCC
>NW_014628971.1:0-234 GCF_000485595.1 Priapulus caudatus | reverse complement strand
CTACATCCTACATCCTACATCCTACATCCTACACCTACATCATACACCTACATCCTACATCCTACATCCTACATCCTACACCCGTAGGATGTAGGATGTAACCCTACATCCTACATTCTACATCCTACATCCTACATCTTACATTCTACATCCTACATTCTACATTCTACATTCTACATTCTACATCCTACATCTTACATTCTACATCCTACATTCTACATTCTACATCCTACA
>NW_014628970.1:0-234 GCF_000485595.1 Priapulus caudatus | reverse complement strand
AGAGAGGGGAGGGAGGGAGAGCGAAATAGAGAGAAACACGCAGAGAGAAGGGAGAGAGATAGAGAGAAGGGAGAGAGATAGAGAGAGAAGGGAGAGAGATAGAGAGAGAAGGGAGAGATATGCACAGTCAGCAGCAGAAGCGTCAATCCTGACGCGTACGGTAGTAAGAATATCAGACGAGCAGCTCGTAATATCCCGCAGCCGACACGAGAGAGAGTGTGCAGCCATACTGCC
>NW_014628969.1:0-234 GCF_000485595.1 Priapulus caudatus | reverse complement strand
ACTCTGCGAGATATCGCGAGATTTCTCGTTCGTGTTGATGCCGTGGAACTTATGTCGTGTTGATTTTGGTTACGTAAGCTATCATATGTTTGGACATCATTATAATATACCGTCGTAAAGTCTAATGTATATATTGTTCTCAGGTGCGTGTGTAACCTGCTTCCGCGATTCCGGGCCTGTGCGTAGATGGGTTACGTGCCCGTGCTATCTATGTAGACTATTAACAAAGTGTAC
>NW_014628968.1:0-234 GCF_000485595.1 Priapulus caudatus | reverse complement strand
CCTCCTCCTCCTCCTCCTCCTCCTCCTCACTCCTCCTCCCTCCCTCCTCCACCTCCTTCTCCTCCTCCTCATCCTCCTCCTCCTCATCCGCCTCCCCTGCTCCTTTTCACGGCGCGTCCGTAGCACGTTACGGCACGCACACAGAGATATAAGCACGCACGCGTGTACGCACAGACACTCGCATACTCATACGTACGCTCGCACGCACGCGCATATAATATATATATATATATA
>NW_014628967.1:0-234 GCF_000485595.1 Priapulus caudatus | reverse complement strand
TAAACTATGAATATTTAGATTCAGATGATATGGAAACATAAAAAGACAGTAAAATCATCGTATATACAAATTGATAACGGTTATGCTTGCAGTGTATCAAGAAGAAATATTACAAATGTGATTAATAATATATACGCGCTTCAAACGACTAAGCAGAGCTTACAGTATCTCAAGAAGATAACAAGGATTGATAAAACGAGTGACCTTGAAATATAGTATTCATACTTAGTAGAT
>NW_014628966.1:0-234 GCF_000485595.1 Priapulus caudatus | reverse complement strand
GAGAGAGAGAGAGAGAGAGACACACACATCGGGAAAGTGTGGGGGGAAAGTGTAAGATCAGGAAAGTTCACGGAGAGCGTCGATTCCTAACGTTTTAATCTCATAGCTGCACACTGCTTATTACCACCATGAACCTATGTATATATATATATATACAGTCAGCTAGTTGTATGAGACGTTTACTCGAGAAAAACAGCAAACATTTCCTTTACAGACAGGTGTTCTCTCCATATA
>NW_014628965.1:0-234 GCF_000485595.1 Priapulus caudatus | reverse complement strand
GCAAGGCAGGCAGGCACACACGCACGCATGCAAGGCAGGCAGGCACACACGCACGCATGCAAGGCAGGCAGGCACACACGCACGCACGCACGGCAGGCAGGCACGCACGCACGCACGCATGCAAGGTAGGCAGGCACACACGCACGCATGCATGCAAGGCAGGCAAGCACGCAAGGTGTGATGTGTGACCGCTAGATAACTTAAAACTACTCATAGGAGACTATATGTAATTTT
>NW_014628964.1:0-234 GCF_000485595.1 Priapulus caudatus | reverse complement strand
TGCACACCAAATCATAATTGTAAGCGGTTGCCAAGGCTGATGCTAACTGAATCGTAAAGCCATATCTTATCTTGGAAATCCGCCGCTACCATCGATTATATATCCAGTGACCATCGGTCGCCTAGAGACACTATGAGATTCAAACAAAAGAATCCACAGGAAGCTGCTTCTATACTGGTAGAGCGTGCAGATCGTGCGCGTGTTTAAATTCCTAATTTCTAAAGGCTATTTAAA
>NW_014628963.1:0-234 GCF_000485595.1 Priapulus caudatus | reverse complement strand
GAACGGAGGAGAGAGTAAAGAGGGGAAGGTGGAGAGGGGAGAAGAAAGAGGGGAAGGTGGAGAGGAGAGGTAGAGCGGGGGAGAGAAGAGAGAGGGGTAGAACGGGGGAGAGAGGAAAGAGGGGAAGGGGGAGAGGAGAGGTAGAGCGGGGAGAGAAGAGAGAGGAGAGCCGGGGAGAGAAGAGAGAGGAGAGCCGGGGGAGAAAAAGAGAGGGGAAGGAGAGAGAGAGAGAGA
>NW_014628962.1:0-234 GCF_000485595.1 Priapulus caudatus | reverse complement strand
TGTGTGTGTGTGTGTGTGTGTGTGTGTGTGTGTGTGTGTGTGGTATGTATGTGTGTGTGTGTCGTGTCGTGTCGTGTGTGTGCGTGCGTGCGTGCGTGCGTGCGTGCGTGCGTGCGTGCGTGCGTGCGTGCGTGTGTGTGTGTGTGGATGTATGTGTGATGTATGTGTGGATGTATGGATCGATGGATCGATGGATCGATGGAGGGATCGATGGATGGATGGATCGATGGATGT
>NW_014628961.1:0-234 GCF_000485595.1 Priapulus caudatus | reverse complement strand
ACCCGTGCAGCCTAGCTCTACCCGTGCAGCCTAGCTCCACCCGTGCAGCCTAGCTCTACCCGTGCAGCCTAGCTCCACCCGTGCTGCAGCCTAGCTCTACCCATGCAGCCTAGCTCTACCCATGCAGCCTAGCTCTACTTGTGCAGCCTAGCTCTACCCATGCAGCCTAGCTCTACCCATGCAGCCTAGCTCTACCCGTGCAGCCTAGCTCTACCCATGTAGCCTAGCCCAACC
>NW_014628960.1:0-234 GCF_000485595.1 Priapulus caudatus | reverse complement strand
ATATATACACGCGCGTACAGACATACACACGCGCGTACAGACATACACACGCGCGTACGGACATATATACACGCGCGTACAGACATACACACGCGCGTACAGACATACACACGCGCGTACAGACATAAACACGTGCGTACAGACATACACACGCGCGTACAGACATATATACACGCGCGTACAGACATACACACGCGCGTACAGACATACACACGCGCGTACAGACATAAACAC
>NW_014628959.1:0-234 GCF_000485595.1 Priapulus caudatus | reverse complement strand
ACACACACACACACACACACACACACACACACACACACACACACACACACACACTAGTTTATCAGTCTGGAATTCCGCGGCATGCATGTCGCGCACACATAGGCCTACAATTACATGCAGCGATTGTAGTTACTATAGCTATTCGCATCTTCTATGACTAATGCCGCGTGAGTCTCTCTCTTTCTCTTTCTCCTTTTCTCTCCCAGTCTCGCTCTCTCTCTCTCTCTCTCTCTC
>NW_014628958.1:0-234 GCF_000485595.1 Priapulus caudatus | reverse complement strand
GCATAGTGCATAGTGCATAGTGCATAGTGCATAGTGCATCGTGCATCGTGCATAGTGCAGAGTGCAGAGTGCATAGTGCATAGTGCATAGTGCATAATGCATAGTGCATAGTGCATAGTGCATAATGCATAGTGCATAGTGCATACACTGTAATGCATAGTGCATGACACATGGTGCATGGTGTATGGTGCATTGTGCATGGTGCATAGTGCATGGTGCATGGTGCATGGTGCA
>NW_014628957.1:0-234 GCF_000485595.1 Priapulus caudatus | reverse complement strand
CCCCAACGAGATACGGCTGCAGTTGTATGTGTGTGTATGTGTGTGCGTGTGTGCGTGTGTGCGTGTGAGTGTGTGCATGTGCGTGTGCGTGTGCGTGTGCGTCGCACCACACGCACAGCATACATACATAGTGTGTGTGCGTGTGCGTGTGCGTCTATGTATGTATGCGTGTGTGTGCGTGTGCATGTGCGTGTATGCCCACGCACACACATACCAATTTACACACACATTGCG
>NW_014628956.1:0-234 GCF_000485595.1 Priapulus caudatus | reverse complement strand
ACGGGTGGAAAGCCATATGTGTGCGATATTTGTGAATACAGGTGTAGTAGCTCCAGTAATCTCAAGAATCACACGCGCACTCACACGGGTGAAAAGCCATATGCGTGCGATAGTTGTGAATACAGGTGTACGACCTCCACTCATCTCAAGACACACATGCGCAGTCACACGGGAGAAAAGCCGTACGCGTGCGATATATGTGAACACAGATATACTACCCTCGGTTATCTCAAA
>NW_014628955.1:0-234 GCF_000485595.1 Priapulus caudatus | reverse complement strand
ACGCGAATGTTGTTGCAACGTTACGGCGCAAAAGTTGTTGCAACGTTACGACCCGAAAGTTGTTCCAACGTTACGACCCGAAAGTTGTTACAACGTTACGACCTGAAAGTTGTCACAACGTTACGACGCGAAAGTTGTTGCAACGTTACGACCCGAAAGTTGTTGCAACGTTACGACTCGAAAGTTGTTGCAATGTTACAACGCGAAAGTTGTTGCAACGTTACGACGCGAAAG
>NW_014628954.1:0-234 GCF_000485595.1 Priapulus caudatus | reverse complement strand
AGAGAGAGAGAGAGAGTCTCAGAGAGAGGGGATAATGCGTAATGCGCGCGTGTCTGATCGTGAATTCATGCAGCGCCTCAGCGACGATGACACACACGCGCCCAGCTGGCTGTAAGCGTGTGAACGACGGTTCGCAATGGAGTTCAGCGGCCGCAGTCTGTCGCAGCTCGAGGCACCTAACATCACCTGACGACGTCCGATCACGACTGACTGACTCATGCAGGAAATCCGACG
>NW_014628953.1:0-234 GCF_000485595.1 Priapulus caudatus | reverse complement strand
GTGTGCGTGTGCGTGCGTGCGTGCGTGCTTGCGTGCGTGCGTGCGTGCGTGTGTGTGTGTGAGGGAGAAAGAGCGTTTGTGTGCGTGCGTGCGTGTGCGCGTGCGTGCATGCATGTGTGTGTATGCGAGAGCGAGCGTGTGTGCGTGCGTGTGAATGTGTGCGCTCGTGCGTGCGAGTGTGAGTGCGATCGTATATCGGATATATATATATATATATATATATATATATATATA
>NW_014628952.1:0-234 GCF_000485595.1 Priapulus caudatus | reverse complement strand
GCACACACGCACGCACGCACGCCGCACGCACGCACGCGCGCACGCACGCATACACCCACGTACACACACGCACACACACACGCACGCACGCACGCACGCACGCACGCACGCACGCACGCACGCACACACACACACACACACACACACGAACACGAACACACACACGCACATACGCGCACACACGTACACGCGTGCACACACGCACACGCGTACCCACGCGCACACACACGCACA
>NW_014628951.1:0-234 GCF_000485595.1 Priapulus caudatus | reverse complement strand
CCCCATCTGCCCCAGTAAATGTACATCACTCCTCACACGGTTGCCTGCAGATATGCTGGGTCATTGCATGTCTGAACCGTATACATAGAGTGTCAATGCTGTATATGTTAGAGGTAGCCATAGTCTGTATGTACCATATATATTTGGCTAGTCACAGTGTGTCAGCACTGTATTATACATCGAGCTCATCACAGTCTGTCTGTACCGCGTAAATCAGGGTAACCACAGCACGTC
>NW_014628950.1:0-234 GCF_000485595.1 Priapulus caudatus | reverse complement strand
AGAGAGAGAGAGAGAGAGAGAGGGAGAGAGTAGGGGTGAGAAAGTCATGGTCACACGCGCGCGTAGTCATGTCATCGTTCAGCGGTATATTACAGCTCTGATTAATTAGCGCCTCACGCGATGCGATTCATTGCCGCGTGAGCGCAACGGCCGCACGCACGATGCGTTGATGTCTTTATGCACGACTCTGTGGGAGACTTCTCACAAATGACACTGCTGGTTATATATATATAT
>NW_014628949.1:0-234 GCF_000485595.1 Priapulus caudatus | reverse complement strand
GTTGTTGTTGTTGTTGTTGTTGTTGTTGTTGTTGTTGTTGTCGTAGTCGTCGTTGTTTTTGTTGTTGTCGGTGTTAGCGCTTGTAATTTCTCGTTTATAACAGAGCACATGTGTGCACAGTGCGGATACCTAATAAATTTCGCTGTGAGGTTACAACTCTCTTTCCCTCCTTCTCTCTCTGTCTCTGTCTCTCTGCCTTTCGGTCTCTCGCGTTCTCTCTCTCTCTCTCTCTCT
>NW_014628948.1:0-234 GCF_000485595.1 Priapulus caudatus | reverse complement strand
TCACCCTCCGCTGCAGCCGTGCACATCTCCCCCTCTTCTCTTTTTCGCCTCGCTCTCTCCTTCTTTCGTGTTCTCTCGAGCTGTCTTTTCCTCTCCCTCGCGCATTCTCACCCACGGTCGCACGCACGCAGGTACACACATACACACACACACACACACACACACACACACACACACACACACACACACACACAACACACACACACACACACACACACACACACACACACACAC
>NW_014628947.1:0-234 GCF_000485595.1 Priapulus caudatus | reverse complement strand
TCTTCTCTCTCTCTTCTCTCTCTCTTCTTCTCTCTCTCTCTTCTCTCTCTCTCTCTCTCTGTCTCTCTCTCTCTCTCTCTCTGTTTCGTGTTTCTTTCTTTTCTCCGTCTCAGTCTAGTTCTCTGAGTCTCTAGTCTCTTTCTTGCGCGCTCTCTCCCTCTTTCCATTACTCTCTATCTTTCTCTTTCTCTCTTTCTCTCTCTCTCTCTCCCCCTTCATAGCAGCTTCTCCCCT
>NW_014628946.1:0-234 GCF_000485595.1 Priapulus caudatus | reverse complement strand
TGCCTTCCTACCTACCTGCCTTCCTACATACCTCCCTACCTGCCTTCCTACATACCTCCCTATACCTGCCTGCCTTCCTGCCTTAGTACCTATCTATCTACCTACCGACCTACCTACCTACCTGGCTGCCTGCCTTCCTGCCTTAGTACCTCCCTACCTGCCTGCCTGCCTTCCTTCCTGCCTGCCTGTCAGCCTGTCTGCCTACCTACCTACCTATCTGCCTGCCTCCCTACC
>NW_014628945.1:0-234 GCF_000485595.1 Priapulus caudatus | reverse complement strand
TGCCATCCAACTACCCACCCATCAATCGACCAATTTAATATTGATCGATCCACCCATCCATCCACCCAGCCATCCTTCCGTCCATCCATCCATCCATGCATCCATCCATACAGCCACCCACCTACCCACTCGTATATCCATTCATCCAGCCACCCGCCCGCCCGCCCGTCCATCCATCCATCCACCCATCCATCCTCCGAACCACTCATCAATCCGCCTAGTAGGCGCCTACCC
>NW_014628944.1:0-234 GCF_000485595.1 Priapulus caudatus | reverse complement strand
GTTCAGATAATTGTATTGAACTGGGTTCAGTTTTGTTTTTAGAGTCAGGTAGAGCATGCCCAGAATAGCGTTCATCGGTGTGCGAATCTCATGACTCATGCTTGCGAGGAAATCTGACTTGCTTAGGTTCGCCTGCTCTGCAGCATCACGCGCTAACTTAAGTGCATCTTGAGTCTTATGCAGAAGTGTAATGGTTTGCTTTTGCAACCACGCCAACCAGAACATTCCCAGCAG
>NW_014628943.1:0-234 GCF_000485595.1 Priapulus caudatus | reverse complement strand
AAGCTAGCTGGGCGGGCAAGCCACCAGCAGCTAGAGATCAGTGGGAGGGTAAAAGCTTCATTGCTAATGCTCACCAAGAGTGTCGAGTGTAGAGTGTAAAGTGTAAAGTGTAGAGTGTAGATTGTCGAGTGTAGAGTGTAGATTGTCGAGTGTAGAGTGTAGAGTGTAGTAAAGTGTGGTAGAGTATAGTACAATGTAGTAGAGTGTAGAGTGTAGAGTGTAGAGTGTAGAGTG
>NW_014628942.1:0-234 GCF_000485595.1 Priapulus caudatus | reverse complement strand
GAGAAAGAGAGCGGAAGAGAGTGAGTGTGATCGAGAGAGAACGAGAGCGAGCGAGAGAGAAAGAGAGAGAGAGAGCGCGCGAGCGAGAAAGAGAGAGCAAGTGAGAAAGAGCGAGAGAGAGAGAGAGAGTGCGAGAGAGAGTGAGAGAGGGAGAGAGAGAGAGAGCGAGAACGAGCGAGCGTGCGAGAGAGAGAGAGAGAGAACGAGAGCGAGTGTGATCGAGAGAGAACGAGA
>NW_014628941.1:0-234 GCF_000485595.1 Priapulus caudatus | reverse complement strand
GAGAGAGAGAGAGAGAACGCGCGCGCGCGCGCGCGCGAGAGAGAGAGATTGCCAGAGGGGCAAGGCGAAAGACAGCGGAAGACAAATTAATGAAGGACAAGCACATGTAAATGGATAATTGGATAGATGAATAAATAGATAGATAGATAGATAGGCCCCTAGGTAGAACACGTTTATACGAATGCCTAAATCCCCTTTCTCTCTTTCTCTCTCCCCCCCACACACATACACACA
>NW_014628940.1:0-234 GCF_000485595.1 Priapulus caudatus | reverse complement strand
AACTTACCTGAGTGCTTGCTGAGGTCGAAATGTTTGGTGTTCACTAGACAAACATTATGTGACGAAACCTTGAGAATGTTTCCTTACGTTGACGGGAAACTATCACACTGTGACAAATGTGTGACAAATGTGACACATGTGACATATGACATACACATGTGACATGTGACATATGTGACAAATGTCAGATCTTTTCGAATTGTTTTATTTCGAATTGTTGAACCAGACATGTAT
>NW_014628939.1:0-234 GCF_000485595.1 Priapulus caudatus | reverse complement strand
TCACAATACGGGCGTACTGTGACGCAGGTCACGCTGCGACGCATTCTCACTCGCTGCGGATGAAGCAATGCATGCACTCGTGTGCCCTGCATCCAGAGAGCAGGCCACGCTGCGACGCATTCCGTATTGTGACGCATATCGCGTGTGCGATCGCTGAGCTGTTAAAATGTGGGTGCGTGCGTGCGTGCTGTTAAAAAAGTGCGTGCGAGCGTGCGTCGTACTGTTTGGGCGTGT
>NW_014628938.1:0-234 GCF_000485595.1 Priapulus caudatus | reverse complement strand
CGTTCCTTTCCATGTAATGAAAAAAGTTATAGGCAAGTTGTACAAGTGCGGGCTATGGAAAGATATCTTTAGCTGTAATTCAAAAAGCCAAAAGTAAAGGCTAAGCGATATGTCCTCCGTAACAGGCAGAATTAAAAAGCAGCAGGAAGAAATTAATCAAAAGATTGATGAAGCCTACTCGCGTCTGGAAGCGTTAGGAGATGTTGATGATACGTATACTGAAGAGCTAAAAGG
>NW_014628937.1:0-234 GCF_000485595.1 Priapulus caudatus | reverse complement strand
TGTTTGTGAAGGCGGCTTACGCGCGGCCAGGCGCGGCCAGGCGCGGCACCGGCTCAGTTCACACACGCACGCACGCACGCACGCACGCATCGAGGCATTCACGTATATACTCACGTGTACTCACTCACGCTCAGATGATCAGGCGCTTGTGTTCTCGAACGCATGAACGCACGCACGCACGAACGCGCACACGTGCACGGACGCACACAAGCAATCCCCTCTCTCTCTCTCTCT
>NW_014628936.1:0-234 GCF_000485595.1 Priapulus caudatus | reverse complement strand
GAGGCAGCTACAAGCACCTTCTGATTAACTAGCTCACCTAGAGGCAGCTACAAGCACCTTCTGATTAACTAGCTCACCTAGAGGCAGCTACAAGCACCTTCTGATTAACTAGCTCACCTAGAGGCAGCTTCCAGCACCTTCTGATTAAAAGCTCACCTAGAGGCAGCTACAAGCACCTTCTGATTAAAAAGCTTACTTAGAGGCAGCTACAAGCACCTTCTAATTAACTAGCTT
>NW_014628935.1:0-234 GCF_000485595.1 Priapulus caudatus | reverse complement strand
GCTTGATTAGCAATTTATCCTCAGCTAAACCCCGCATTGCCGATTATCCTTTCACCACACTTTACCCCAACTTGGGTGTGGTGCGCATCAATGTCAATCAAAGTTTTGTCATTGCTGATATACCCGGACTAATTGAGGGTGCAGCAGAAGGCGCTGGTTTGGGCATTCAATTTCTCAAGCATTTATCACGCACCAGTTTATTGTTGCACTTGGTTGATGTGGCGCCAATGGATC
>NW_014628934.1:0-234 GCF_000485595.1 Priapulus caudatus | reverse complement strand
GTGTGTGTGTGTGTGTGTGTGTGTGTGTGTGTGTGTGCGTGCGTGTATGTGTGTGTGTGTGTGTGCGTGTGTGTATGTGTATGTGTGCGTGTATGTGTGTGTGTGCGCGCGCATGCGCGTGCGTGCGTTCCTGTGTGTGTGTGTGTGTGTGTGTACGCGTCAGTTAGATATGATACGTGACAGTCGAGTTACGATTACATTTTAGATATGAAGCGCAAGGATAGTGTTTCGATC
>NW_014628933.1:0-234 GCF_000485595.1 Priapulus caudatus | reverse complement strand
GTGTGTGTGTCGTCGTCGTCGTGTGTGTGTGTGTGTGTGTGTGTGTGTGTGTGTGTGTGTGTGTGTGTGTGTGTGTGCGCGCGTATGTGTGTATGTGTGTTTGTGTGCGTGTGGGTGTGTGTGTGCGTGTCTACGTGTCTTTACATTATTCATGGCCCTCAGTCTGTCCCACCTCTCCGATCGTTACGATGACTGATTATGCGGATATGAATAGAATACTGGAATCTATTTATA
>NW_014628932.1:0-234 GCF_000485595.1 Priapulus caudatus | reverse complement strand
TCGTGTTTCGCGTTGAACGTGTTAAAGCATGGAGGGAAAGTATAAGATGGGAAAGCGTGCACGCATGCACACTGAATCACAGGTGCCTGTCTGTAGTATCTCTTGCCGTGTGTTGAGCACGCTCACCCCATCAACATTCCCGACGGAGGACAGGGAGTCAACACACCGAGAAGGTAGAAGAGGAGGGAGGAGAAGGAAGAAGAAGAAGGAGGAGAAGGAAGAAGAAGAGGAGAG
>NW_014628931.1:0-234 GCF_000485595.1 Priapulus caudatus | reverse complement strand
GAGAGAGAGAGAGAAAGAGAGAAAAAGAGGGAGAAAGAGAGAGATAGAGAGAGAGAGCGGGAGAGAGAGCGCGCGCGACAGTAAGAGAAAGAAAGAAAGAGAGAGCGAGAGAGAGAGAAAGCATAAACCAGCGGTAAAGCATTACGCAGAATATGGTGATGTTTTCGAGATCCGTAGGAGTGCAGCATTCAAGTGTAAGACAGGAAGAGAAAGATATAAAGAGAGATATCGAGA
>NW_014628930.1:0-234 GCF_000485595.1 Priapulus caudatus | reverse complement strand
CATATTAATCCGGTTCTCTGCGGTAGTGCGTTCAAGAATAAAGGTGTTCAGACCTTACTCGATGCTGTGGTTGATTATATGCCGTCGCCGCTCGATGTTCCGCCAATTCCGGGGGTTAACCCGGATAAGGTTGAAGAGGTTCTTGAGCGTCCTGCTGACGATACTGCGCCCTTTGCCTCGTTGGCATTCAAGATTATGACGGACCCCTTCGTCGGTCAGTTGACCTTCTTCCGG
>NW_014628929.1:0-234 GCF_000485595.1 Priapulus caudatus | reverse complement strand
TCTCTCTCTCGCTCGCGCGTGTGTGTAACCCATACTTGTTGTCAGCACGTGGAATGCACCTGTCGTCGTGTAAGTCTTTCCTTCTCGCGAGCTGTGATATGTTATATGTTATAATAATGTTTCGAGCGGATGTGTTCGCCTGTTGCCGGTACGTGGGCACCACCTGTACCCCCGTAACTCATAGTTGTTGTCTAGAAAGTGTCCGTGTCTTCAGGAGTAGGGTGAGAATGAGGA
>NW_014628928.1:0-234 GCF_000485595.1 Priapulus caudatus | reverse complement strand
GAGAGAGAGAGAGAGAGAGACAGAGACAGAGAAACACACAGACAGACAAACAGGCACGCGCATACTCATATCTCGCTGGAATAGCGAGCGCGGGTAAAAAGCTCAGCATCATTTCAGCATTCACACTAAAGCGGGGCGGCATTACCAAACGCTCGCGTTTACTGTGCTCGTAATTTATGTTCTCTCTGAAATTTATATGCTCTCTATCTATCTATCTCTCTCTCTCTCTCTCTC
>NW_014628927.1:0-234 GCF_000485595.1 Priapulus caudatus | reverse complement strand
GTGTGTGTGTGTGTGTGTGTGTGTGTGTGTGTGTGTGTGTGTGTGTGTGTGTGTGTGTGTGTGTGTGCGTGCGCGCGTGTGTGTGAAGGGGGGGGGTGACAGACACTTCAGGAAACGAATAAGCCATACACGCGGAAAGCTGTTTTATTTATTTTTGGCGCGTCGATCGACAATCAACTCGGCAACAAAATGAAACTAGATATAAAAATATTTTCTCGTGATATAAGAATCTCT
>NW_014628926.1:0-234 GCF_000485595.1 Priapulus caudatus | reverse complement strand
TTATATATAAGTTTGGAGAAAATGATGAAAATATTTAACAAAATTTCAGCGGTTATCTTAGTTGCAGGTGCTGCTATTTTTACGGCTCAGTCTGCTTTTGCATGGGGCAACAATGGCTGGGGCAATAATAACTGGAGCAATAACGGAAACGGTTATGGTAACGGCAGTGGTTATGGTAACGGTTACGGCGATGGTTCTGGTGACGGTTCTGGCGAGATGGACGGTAGCTTCAAC
>NW_014628925.1:0-234 GCF_000485595.1 Priapulus caudatus | reverse complement strand
GTGTGTGTCTAAGTGTTCACCGGGACGTACGTGTGTGTCTGAGTGTTTACCGGAACGTACATGTGTGTCTGAGTGTTCACCGGAACGCACGTGTGTGTCTGAGTATTCACCGGTACGTACGTGTGTCTGAGTGTTCACCGGAACGTACATGTGTGTCTGAGTGTTCACCGGAACGTACATATGTGTCTGAGTGTTCATAGGAACATGTATGTGTGTCTGAGTGTTCACCGGAAC
>NW_014628924.1:0-234 GCF_000485595.1 Priapulus caudatus | reverse complement strand
CATGTTACCCTCACCATGTCTGCCATGTCGCGTTTCTACCATGTCTGCCATGTCGCTCTCACCATGTCTGCCATGTCACCTCACCATGTCTGCCATGTCGCTCTCACCATGTCTGCCATGTCGCTCTCACCATGTCTGCCATGTCACCCTCACCATGTCTGCCATGTCGCTCTCACCATGTCTGCCATGTCGCTCTCACCATGTCTGCCATGTCACCCTCACCATGTCTGCCAT
>NW_014628923.1:0-234 GCF_000485595.1 Priapulus caudatus | reverse complement strand
TAGTGCATAATGCATAGTGCATAGTGCATAGTGCACAGTGCATAGTGCATAGTGCATGGTGCATAGTGCATACTGCATACTGCATAGTGCATAGTGCATAGTGCATCGTGCATCGTGCATAGTGCATTACATTGTAGTGCATAGTGCATAATGCATAATGATAGTGCATAGTGCATAGTGCATAGCGCATTAAGTGCATAGTGCATAGTGCATGGTGCATGGTGCATAGTGCAT
>NW_014628922.1:0-234 GCF_000485595.1 Priapulus caudatus | reverse complement strand
AGAGAGAGAGAGAGAGAGAGATGCATTGCATTATCGTCTGTTTGTGGGTCACCCCCCCCCTCCCCCCGTCGCCTGTCCCCGATCCCCGCCCCAGCGACGTTAGTGGCTCATGCTAACGCTCATCATTGCAGGTCTTGCCATAATATTAATCAAATGAGGATACATGCGTTAATTGGCCGAGTAGCCTAATTGCCGTTAGTAGTTAGTAGTTAGTAGTTAGTAGTTATATTATAT
>NW_014628921.1:0-234 GCF_000485595.1 Priapulus caudatus | reverse complement strand
TTAAGGGGCTTATTAGCTTGCCTACAGGCCTGTTAGCATGCTAATAAGCCCCTTAAGAAGCCTACAGTCCTGCTAGCAAGCTTATAACCAATTAACAAGCCTACAGGCCTGCTAGCAAGCTAACAAGCCCCTTAAGAAGCCTACAGGCCTGCTAGCAAGCTAACAAGCCCCTTAACAAGCCTACAGGCCTGCTATCAAGCTTATAACCCATCAACAAGCCTACAGGCCTGCTAG
>NW_014628920.1:0-234 GCF_000485595.1 Priapulus caudatus | reverse complement strand
GTCTACCCACGCCGTCTCTGCTTCGTCATTGATGGGGACATGCGACTCACCATCTGATAAGAAGTAAGCAACGTTTTCTACATTGTCTCCCGTTAACTTGCCTTCTTTTCCAAACGCGAGCATTGCTTCTGCCAATGCAGGCATGTATTCCGTATCGCCACCCGCCTCAAGTGAAGCCATGATCTGCTTGATCTCGTCCACACTCACCCACGCAGACAGACTTGAAGCCGCACC
>NW_014628919.1:0-234 GCF_000485595.1 Priapulus caudatus | reverse complement strand
CTCTTTCTCTCTCACTCTCTCTTTCCTGCTCTCTCTCTCTATCTCTCGCTCTCTCTCTACTTCTTATTCTCTCACACACACCCACACACTCTCCCTTCTCACATTCTTCGCTCACTTCCTTTATTTTTCCCCTCTTTCTTTCTCTCTTCCTCTCTCTCTTTCTCTCCCTCATCCTCTCTCTCATGCGCGCGCTCCCTCTCTCTCTCTCTCATGCGCGCGCTCCCTCTCTCTCTC
>NW_014628918.1:0-234 GCF_000485595.1 Priapulus caudatus | reverse complement strand
GTGTGGATGGGGGGAGGGTGGTGTGAGGTGTGGATGGGGGAGGGGTGGAGTGAGGTGTGTGCGGTGCGTGTGTGGGGTGGGGTGAGGGGTGGAGGGAGGTGTGGGGTAGAGTGAGGGGTGGAGGGAGGTGTGGTTGGGGGAGGGGTGGAGTGAGGTGTGGATGGGGGAGGGGTGGAGTGAGGTGTGTGTGGGGGTAGAGTGAGGTGTGGGTAGGGGAGGGTTGGAGGGAGGTGT
>NW_014628917.1:0-234 GCF_000485595.1 Priapulus caudatus | reverse complement strand
GAGAGAGAGAGAGGTAGAGATAGCGTGAGAAAAAAACCATTAGTTAATCATTGAGCCACTGTTGACCTCACCTGATGATGCTGGCTAGCGCATGATAGAGCACCTCAGAGCTAGGAGGGAATAGGATGGTCAACTCGTCTGCCAGCTCGCTTAGCAATGACGTAGCGAAACGACAACCTGTCGTCTCCAGAGCTGTCCGCTGCCAACACGAAACACCGCGCATATCCGTCACGC
>NW_014628916.1:0-234 GCF_000485595.1 Priapulus caudatus | reverse complement strand
AACGCCGGCGCCACCTGCTACATGAACTCGGTACTACAGCAGCTGTTCATGGTGCTTCCGATACGGCTCGGCATCCTCGCCATCGAGGGAGCCTGCACTGACGAGGATGAGGGAGGTGTCGCAGGTCTCACATAGGTAAGCTGCCAATATTAGCTGCATCTGTGTAACATCACCCGTGTAACACCTGTGACACCTGCACTATTGTAGGCAACGAACCGGCGCTGACAGAGTGGG
>NW_014628915.1:0-234 GCF_000485595.1 Priapulus caudatus | reverse complement strand
TCCCTCCTCTCTCTCTCTCTCTCTCTCTCTCTATGTATATATATATAATATATATGCGCTACATTATAACTACTAGTGCCAGCATGCCACGAGCATTCCCTCAATTCCGTGCCTCGCTAATGAACGCTGACTTCTAATAAGGCTGTGTGTGCGGTGTGTGTGTGCGTGCGTGCGTGCGTGTGTGCGTGCGTGCGTGCGTGCGTGCGTGCGTGCGTGCGTGCGTGCGTGCGTGCG
>NW_014628914.1:0-234 GCF_000485595.1 Priapulus caudatus | reverse complement strand
GGGTGGTCAGGCGCGACTTATTACTAGGCGGTTAGGGTTAGGGTTAGGATTACAAACACACGCGAACACGAACACGCACACGCACGCACGCACGCACACACACGCACGCACACACGCACGCACGCACGCACGCGCGCACGCACACACACACACACACGCGCGCGCACACATACATACACGCACACGCGCACAAACAAACGCACGCGCCAGCGCATACTTTAATGTGTGCGTGTG
>NW_014628913.1:0-234 GCF_000485595.1 Priapulus caudatus | reverse complement strand
ATATATATATATATATATACGAACACACATGCACGCACGCACGCACGCACGCACGCACGCACGCATAGCGACCAAGTAAAGAGCCTCTCTTCGGCATACAGGTTAGCAATTCCCACAGATTCCGCTAATCATGACGTCATCGACTTCACCGCGCGTCGTCGCGTCGCACCGTCGACGTCATCGATCATGTCGTTAACGCAGACGATAACGATACGTCATCGATTTACGCGCACA
>NW_014628912.1:0-234 GCF_000485595.1 Priapulus caudatus | reverse complement strand
CTCTACTCTTCTCTCTCTCTCTCTCTCTCTCTCTCTCTCTCTCTCTCTCTCTCTCTCTCTCGCTCTACCCCTCTCTGTCTCTCTGACGTCATGTCTATCTACCTCCACCTCTCTAGTTCGCTCGTTCGCTCAATCTATCTATCTATCTATCTATGTATCTAACTCTATCGCCCTTTCTTGTGCACGCTCTCTCTCTCTCTCTCGCTCGCTTTCTGTCTACCTATCTATCGCTCT
>NW_014628911.1:0-234 GCF_000485595.1 Priapulus caudatus | reverse complement strand
GAACGCGGGTTATGCGAGGTGGTTTTCTGCTCGATAGAAATCGCCGGAGAGAGACCTTCGATATGGTCGACGTCTGGTTTTTCCATCATCGACAGAAATTGGCGGGCATAAGCTGAGAGCGACTCGACATATCGGCGCTGACCTTCAGCAAAGATGGTGTCAAACGCTAATGATGATTTGCCTGAGCCGGACAAGCCGGTGATGACGATGAGCTTGTCGCGTGGGATATCAATG
>NW_014628910.1:0-234 GCF_000485595.1 Priapulus caudatus | reverse complement strand
ACACACACACACACACACACTCTTCCTCTCTCTTTTTTCTCTCTTTCCTCTCTCCTCTCTCTCTCACGCACACCCACTCTCGCCTCTCTCCCCCCACTACGTCTAAGTACATGTGTGCGTGCGTATGTGCGTGCGTGACATGCGTACATGCGTGGTGTGTTCGTTCATCACGAAGAGAAACATGATGAGATGTTTTTATACGCGTTTCAATATAAACCCGTTTTACCTTCGATC
>NW_014628909.1:0-234 GCF_000485595.1 Priapulus caudatus | reverse complement strand
AGAGGATGATATAAACCTGCCATTTCATATTTAAACTCCCTTTGATAGCAGACCCTGTTTCCTGAATCTGAATAGCTAAATAGCGGATTTATCTCCTTGACACCGCTGTACCCCGGGGCGTGAAAGCTTTGACTTGCGGCAGTCATCAGCCTGCGTAAAGAAGATGAGCGGGATGCTGAAAACGACAGGATCAAGCCAGCCTCGCCATCTTTCTCACCGACAAAAAAGATACCG
>NW_014628908.1:0-234 GCF_000485595.1 Priapulus caudatus | reverse complement strand
GCAGCCAGCCACTATCACCGCAGCCAGCAACTATCACCGCAGCCAGCTACTATCACCGCAGCCAGCCACTATCACCGCAGCCAGCCACTATCACCGTAAGCAACCGTATGTCCTGTAGTTGTACATCTATTACTGAAGCCAGCAACTATCACCGCAGCCAGCAACTATCACCGCAGCCAGCAACTATCACCGAAGCCAGCAACTATCACCGCAGCCAGCAACTACCACCGCAGC
>NW_014628907.1:0-234 GCF_000485595.1 Priapulus caudatus | reverse complement strand
GCCCGTATCAGTTTCTGTGGATTCATCAAGCAAAGCAAATATATTCTCACCTGCCGCGATACCACTTTGTAGCGTTGAATTAATCTGTGTCAGGCGCTTAACGGGATCAAGTAACAGCATCATCGCTGCCATGAATGCCATAAAGGTTCCCGGAGAGAAGCGCTCTAACAGGTCATCTTGAGTTGCAATGTAAATAATAATGGATAAGGCGATAGCAACAATGAAATGTACCAC
>NW_014628906.1:0-234 GCF_000485595.1 Priapulus caudatus | reverse complement strand
TAAAGATAGAGAATGAGAGAGAGAGAGCGCAAGGAAGAGAGAAAAAGAGAGAAAAAAAGAGAGAAAGAGAGAGAGTGAGAGAACGAGTGGGAAAGATGGAAAGAGAGAGCAAGCGCGAGGAAGAGAATGAGAGATAGAGCGCGAGGAAGATAGAGAGAGAGAGAGAGACAGAGAGAGACAGAGAGAAAGAGAGAGCGAGAGAATGAGAGAGAGAGAGAGCGACATACAGAGAGA
>NW_014628905.1:0-234 GCF_000485595.1 Priapulus caudatus | reverse complement strand
GCAGCAATATCGGTGGCAACCAGTACGGTTGTTTTATTTTGTTTGAAATCGGCCAGGGCTTTGGTTCTGGCTGCCTGGCTTTTATTGCCATGAATGGCTGCGGCATGAATGCCTTTAGCTTCCAGGTGTTTGGTTAAACGGTTTGCGCCGTGTTTGGTTCGGGAAAAAACCAGCACCTGTTGCCAATTATTCTGTTTGATTAAATGAGTTAGTAAGGCTGACTTTTGGGCCTTA
>NW_014628904.1:0-234 GCF_000485595.1 Priapulus caudatus | reverse complement strand
TGTACGTCACGTCACGCACGCACGCACGCACGCACGCATGTACGCACGCACGCATGTACGCACGCACGCACGCATGTACGCACGCACGCACACACGCACGTACGCTCGCGCGCACACGCACGCACGCACGCAAGCACGCACGCACGCACGCACGTACGCACGTACGCACGCCCGCAGCCTACCAATTCCATGTTATTGCAAAAATGTCGGTCGCAAACTTGAATGATGGTGATG
>NW_014628903.1:0-234 GCF_000485595.1 Priapulus caudatus | reverse complement strand
CTCTCTCTCTCTCTCTCTCTCTCTCTCTCTCTCTCTCTCTCTCTCTCTCTATCCTCTCTCTCTCCTTCTCTCCTCACTCGTTATCCATCCCCCTTACAATGACTGTATATATATATATACTATGCGTGCGTACGTGCGTGCGTGCGTGCGTGCGTGCGTGCGTGCGTGCGTGCGTGCGTGCGTGCGTGCTTGTGTTATATATATTTACCCATTTCTCCCCAACTACCCCTCTCT
>NW_014628902.1:0-234 GCF_000485595.1 Priapulus caudatus | reverse complement strand
GGGTTCAGATTACAAAAGCCATTTTACAGGACGAACTGGGCATTGATCCTGCGATATTAAACAGTGGAGAAATTAGCGCCGAATCGGGTCGAGTATTATTAACCGCTAGTCAGTCTCAGGATGTATTTTCCAGCGCAGTTAACACCGCAGGTATTGAACAGGCGAATAGTGTAGTTGTGCATGAGGATGGTAGTTTACTTTAGGTGATGGTGCCGATGTGGTTAATGCAGGGCT
>NW_014628901.1:0-234 GCF_000485595.1 Priapulus caudatus | reverse complement strand
CCCCTCCTCCTTCTTCATCACCTTCTCCCTTCTCCACTCCTCCTTCTCCACTCCCCCTCCTCCACCACCTTCTCCCTTGTCACCCTCCTCCACCACCTTCTTCGTTCTCCCCTCCTCCACCACCTTCTCCCTTCTCCCCCTCCTCCACCACCTTCTCCCTTCTCCCCCTCCTTCTTTTCCACCAGCTTCTCCCCGCCTCCTTCTCCACCACCTTCTCTCTTCTCCCCCTCCTGC
>NW_014628900.1:0-234 GCF_000485595.1 Priapulus caudatus | reverse complement strand
TTACATAGTATATAGTATATAGTAATATGTTACATAGTATTTAGTATATAGTAATATGTTACATAGTATATAGTATATAGTAATATGTTACATAGTATTTAGTATATAGTAATATGTTACATAGTATTTAGTATATAGTAATATAGTACATAGTACATAGTATATAGTAATATGTTACATAGTATTTAGTATATAGTAATATGTTACATAGTATATAGTAATATGTTACATAGT
>NW_014628899.1:0-234 GCF_000485595.1 Priapulus caudatus | reverse complement strand
ATACGGCGCACGGTTCACCTTGGAGATCAAAAGCAATGGGGGACGGAATTTGAAATCGATAAAACATTCGACAATCATCGCATTCGATTGTCTCATGCTTACACCAAGCTGATCGATTTTGATTTGCTTACTAAAGATACTTCAATTACCGCCAAGCCATTCGGGTTTGGCTCGGACCTTGCAGATTGGGCGACGCAATCAACTAAGCTCATCTATTTCTACAGCATGAATAAC
>NW_014628898.1:0-234 GCF_000485595.1 Priapulus caudatus | reverse complement strand
GCCGATCAATCGAATCGCAAATAAAACAAAGCCAATCAATAGAATACTGTGCCCAATCCACTTGGGAATGGGAATATCCTCCAACTCAATACCAATCATGATCAGCTTGTCGAGGTATACCCATGCACCGTAAATAAACAGGCCACAATATAGCAACGCACCCGCCAACATAATCAGCGTCACAAGGCGTTGTTTCTCAATTGAGAGTTTTTTACAAGAAAATCTACACCAATA
>NW_014628897.1:0-234 GCF_000485595.1 Priapulus caudatus | reverse complement strand
CCTGTCTCCTACCCCTCTTCCCTGTCTCCTACCCCTCTACCCTGTTTCCTACCCCTCTACCCTGTCTTCCTACCCCTCTCCCCTGTCTCCTACCCCTCTACCCTGTCTCCTACCCCTCTACCCTGTCTCCTACCCCTCTACCCTGTCTCCTACCCCTCTCCCCTGTCTCCTTCCTCTCTCCCCTGTCTCCTACCCCTCTCCCCCTGTCTCCTACCCCTCTACCCTGTCTCCTTC
>NW_014628896.1:0-234 GCF_000485595.1 Priapulus caudatus | reverse complement strand
GTGTAGACACCAAAATAGCTTACAGAGACTTAGAAAAGGCGGTAACCGGCCTAATGAAAAGGGTTATCTCTGTAGCCGGTGAAGGTATCGAAGATGATCGAATCGAATTTACATTAATGGCCAGAGTGCGATATAGGAAGCAGCAAGGTAAAATTATTTGCACCTTCAACCCGTTGGTAGTTCCCCACCTTGTTGGCATGTCAAAGCGGTTTACCAAGTACCCATTATCTCAGG
>NW_014628895.1:0-234 GCF_000485595.1 Priapulus caudatus | reverse complement strand
CTCTCTCTTTCTTTCTCTCTCTCTCTCTCTCTCTCTCTCTCTCTTCCTCTCTCTCTCCCGCTGACCCCTTCCTTACCCCCCACTCTTTCGTTCTTTCTACCGCCGTATTGTAAATCCTACTCTTCCCATGACCCTGATCTTCATACCAAGATATACCCTTATACTAATAAGTTTAACGATCGCACACATTGACAATAAGGATTAAAGTGTCTGATTAAAGTCTCTCTCTCTCTC
>NW_014628894.1:0-234 GCF_000485595.1 Priapulus caudatus | reverse complement strand
AGAGAGGGAAAGAAGGTTAGAAGGAAGCGAGTGAGAGGTGAGAAGAGAGAGAGAGGATGAGCGCGCAAGTGAGTAATTGATTGATTGATTGATTGATTGGTTATATAATTGATTGATTGATTTAGTGAGTGAGTGAGTGAGTAAGTGAGTGAGTAAGTCAGCGAGTGAGCGAGTGAGTGAGAGTGAGTGAGTGAATGAGTGAGTGAGTGAGTAAGATAGGGGGGGGGGAGAATG
>NW_014628893.1:0-234 GCF_000485595.1 Priapulus caudatus | reverse complement strand
GAGAGAGAGAGAGAGAGAGAGAGAGAGAGAGTGTGCGTGTGCGTGTGTGTGTGTGCGTGCGCGATGGCAACGTCCAACCAAGGGCAAATAACACGAGTTTACAATGGAGGGGAAAAACGTGAGCAGAATAGCACACTGTTATATCAAGGCCGCGTATTGTCCAGCACAGCTGACACAAAACTGCAGGCTAGTTCGTTAATGCTTACAGGTCACACGTTGTCCTTTTATCGTGTA
>NW_014628892.1:0-234 GCF_000485595.1 Priapulus caudatus | reverse complement strand
AGAGAGTGAGAGAGGGTGCGAGGGATCAAGACAAGAGATGGGGGACAGAGTGAGAGAGGGTGCGAGGGATCAAGACAAGAGAGTGGGGGAGAGAGTGAGAGAGGGTGAGAGAGGGTGAGAGGGATCAAGACAAGAGTGGGGAAGATAGTGAGAGAGGGTGAGAGGGGTTAAGACAAGAGAGTGGAGGAGAGAGTGAGAGAGGGTGAGAGGGATCAAGACAAGAGTGGGGGAGAG
>NW_014628891.1:0-234 GCF_000485595.1 Priapulus caudatus | reverse complement strand
GTTTTATGTTTCTACTTCACTTGCTATAAAAAGCCAATCAATCTATTGACCCTTCAGTTTTAACACCACATTAATATCCATGATGTTATTACTTCTGACACTCTCTCTGTTCTTACACGTACATTGTTACACAGCATTCTAATGTAATCAACTGCTGTGCATTGGATTAGTCCAAACAGATTAAAAAGAATTCTAACGCATATTTCCTAACAAAGAAAGCACCTTAGAAATAGA
>NW_014628890.1:0-234 GCF_000485595.1 Priapulus caudatus | reverse complement strand
GAGTTCGTTACCTTCTCTTATAACGATATCTACCTTGTCTATATTTTCTACTTTCCTTGCTTCTAGCAAACCTTCGACACGTTTTAAAAGTCCTTTCTCTTTAATAGGGATCATCATCACGCCACGTGCTTGGTCAGGAAGATTGATAGCTATGGGCTGATTGATGGCAAGCGATATGGCAAGTTCTTCTACACTAAAGTTTTCATTGTCTAACATTCGCCCGCAGTCGCCGCC
>NW_014628889.1:0-234 GCF_000485595.1 Priapulus caudatus | reverse complement strand
CTATTGGCCTTGGTAGATGAAGATACTGAAGCTTTTAATGCTATTATAGCTGCAAGCAGATTGTCAAAAGGTTCAGAACAAGAAAAAAGATGAGAGCTGCTGCTATAATAGCGGCGCAAAAAATAGCGATAGAGACACCATTAGAAGTAATGCAAGTTTCGTGTGATGCCTATCCTTTCTTGAAAGCGATGGCCCAAAAGGAAACCCAAATTCTGTTTCGGATGCTGGTGTGGG
>NW_014628888.1:0-234 GCF_000485595.1 Priapulus caudatus | reverse complement strand
AAAGCCTTCGAAAAGGTTGATGTCATTATGGGACCTACCGCACCTAACACCGCGTTCAAGATGGGTGAGAAAGCGAATGACCCGGTGAGTATGTACTTATCCGATATATATACGATTGCGGTGAACTTGGCAGGTTTGCCGGGAATGTCGATACCCGTGGCGATGGCAAATAATTTGCCAGTGGGTTTGCAGATCATCGGCAATTATTTTGATGAAGGTAAAATGTTGAACGTT
>NW_014628887.1:0-234 GCF_000485595.1 Priapulus caudatus | reverse complement strand
ACGTCAATTAGGTTGGTTTCGCTGCCCAGTGATGCGCTGATTTCGACAATACGCTGCTGTTGGTCACGCATGATATTGGCAGGCGAAGGGCCACGTTTGATGGTGGCGATATCATGTAATCGAACGGCTTTGCCGTTATTTATGCCGACCAGAAGATTGGCCAGTTCATCCGGTGAATCGTTATTTTCACTGGGCAGACGCAGGCGAATATTGAACTGACGATCACCTTCGATG
>NW_014628886.1:0-234 GCF_000485595.1 Priapulus caudatus | reverse complement strand
AGTGCTACAGTAAGGGCAACAGTGCCCAGAAGAGTTTTCTTAAACATTTCTTAATTATCCTCCTAAGGATTCGCGAACACAAAAAGTCGTCTATTTCTTCTCTGGCTTATGCGAACGCTGGTAATGGGTCCACCTGGGCCCGTCGTTAAAACCATAATCCACTATGGCTTATAATTGCTGTACCTTGACGGTTTCCTCCAAAGTACGGGCAAGCGTATTACGCAAAGGTTTGCC
>NW_014628885.1:0-234 GCF_000485595.1 Priapulus caudatus | reverse complement strand
AGTCAAACGGTGACTTACGTACTAACCTATGCACGCCGGTTTCGGTGCGTAACCAACCATAGGCATAATCACCCGTATATTTAATGGTACAACCTTTAATGCCAGCAACATCGCCACCGGTTACTTCAATCGCTTCGGTTTTAAAACCATGCGCTTCGCCCCAACGTAAATACATACGCATGAGCATTTCTGCCCAATCTTGCGCTTCGGTGCCGCCTGATCCTGACTGAATAT
>NW_014628884.1:0-234 GCF_000485595.1 Priapulus caudatus | reverse complement strand
AAATTGCCTTTTTAGTCGTGCCAATTTTAATGCCTGTAGCGATAGCACTTGATATTAACTTAGTATGGTTTGCCATTTTAACTTCAATGAATTTACAAACTTCCTTTTTAACCCCTCCGTTTGGTTTTAGTCTTTTTTACTTAAAAGGGGTTGCCCCCAAATCATTAAAAACCACTACTATTTATAAAGGTGTAATTCCGTTTATTTTGATGCAAATAGCGGTGTTATTGTTGG
>NW_014628883.1:0-234 GCF_000485595.1 Priapulus caudatus | reverse complement strand
AGTGTACGCTACTGTGTGATAGTGTACGTGACTTTGTGATAGTGCACGTTACTGTGTGATAGTGTACGTTACTGTGTGATAGTTTACGTTACTGTGTGATAGTGTACGTTACTGTGTGATAGTGTACGTTACTGTGTGATAGTGTACGTTACTGTGTGATAGTGTACGTTACTGTGTGATAGTGTACGTGACTTTGTGATAGTGCACGTTACTGTGTGATAGTGTACGTTACTG
>NW_014628882.1:0-234 GCF_000485595.1 Priapulus caudatus | reverse complement strand
TCCTCCCTCCACCTTCTCCTCCCCCACCTCCTCTACCTCCGCCCTCCACTTTCTCCTCCTCCACTTTCTCCCCATGCTCCTCTACCTCCACTCTCCACCTTTTCCTCATCCTCCACCTCTCCCTCCTTCTTTTCCACTTTCTCCCCTCCTCCTCCACCTTCTTCCCCTCTTCCTCCACCTTCTCCCCCTCCTCCTCCACCTTCTCCCCCTCCTCGTCTACCTCCTCCCTCCACC
>NW_014628881.1:0-234 GCF_000485595.1 Priapulus caudatus | reverse complement strand
TAAGGATTCGGAAAACACGCGAGGTTTCCAGAAGTTATCTCAAAGCGAGAAACAGTTATTTTCCAATTTTTGTTTTCCAGACAAGACCTTCAACGTGTACATCACCCACTTCGACCAGCAGCTGGACAGCCTGGGTCGCCTTGTCACGCTCATATACTACGACGTCGAAACGCAGACGAGGCCCAGCGAGCGGCTGACAGATCCTGCCGACGACGTGCTAACGATGATCATCGT
>NW_014628880.1:0-234 GCF_000485595.1 Priapulus caudatus | reverse complement strand
CACACACACAGCATCCCCCCCTCCCACACACAGCATCCTCCTCCACACACACAGCATCCCTCCACACACACACAGCATCCTCCTCCACACACACAGCATCCTCCCACACACACAGCATCCCTCCACACACACACACACAGCATCCTCCCCCACACACCGCATTCCTCCCCCGCACACACAGCATCCCCCCACACACAGCATCCCCCCCCACACACAGCATCCCCCCACACACAC
>NW_014628879.1:0-234 GCF_000485595.1 Priapulus caudatus | reverse complement strand
CACTATACATACTATTTGGTGGAAATATTAATTACAGCACAGAGGCGTACGTGCGTGCAATGGAACATGTTGCAGAGGAGCATTTGAACGGCATTTACAGAAAGTCATTAGGGCCTACTGCTGATAAGTGGATGATGGTAGAAAAAACATCAAGACATTGGTAGTAAATATACAGTTCGTGTTTATTTACCATCATTTTATTATTGAAACGTTCCAAGTGCCTGTGGGCTCAAC
>NW_014628878.1:0-234 GCF_000485595.1 Priapulus caudatus | reverse complement strand
GGCGTTTTGGCGTACCCACACGCCCTGTCTCTCCGGTCGCATAAGGCGGCATATTGTAATGCAGCATAAAACGATCCGTATAGTCTCCCTGTAACGAATCAATTCTTTGCTCGTCACGTGCCGTTCCTAGTGTCGCGACGACTAATGCCTGCGTTTCACCACGTGTAAATAATGAGGAACCATGTGTGCGCGGCAATACACCATTACGAATGGTTATACCCCGTACGGTACGGG
>NW_014628877.1:0-234 GCF_000485595.1 Priapulus caudatus | reverse complement strand
TGCTGCTGCTGCTGCTGCTACTGCTGGTGGTGCTGCTGCTACTACTGCTGCGCTGCTGCTACTGCTGGTGCTGCTGCTGCTGCTGCTGCTGCTGCTACTGCTACTGCTTCTGCTGCTGCTGCTGCTGCTGCTGCTGCTACTGCTGCTGATGGTGGTGGTGCTGCTGCTACTGCTGGTGGTGGTGTTGCTGCTGCTGCTACTGTTGCTACTGCTGCTACTGCTGCTGCTGCTGCT
>NW_014628876.1:0-234 GCF_000485595.1 Priapulus caudatus | reverse complement strand
TTTGAAAACCGTGGCGCCGCCCCTTGTACCGTACCTTTCAATTACAGTTCCACTGAACGAATTGCGCCACTGCATGTATATCAACTTTCCTTCATAAAAACTTGTTATGTAAAAACTAACGCCGAACGCTCCCGCACTCGCCGCTGCGAGTGATATATATATAAATTCATTATAATTATATATATTATCATGGCGACATGGCGAACGATGGGAGCGTAATTCGGCGTTAGTTTT
>NW_014628875.1:0-234 GCF_000485595.1 Priapulus caudatus | reverse complement strand
ATTTGTTTCATAGTTTACGCTCAAAATCAATTTTTGGCGCAGTTCTAGCGATTGTCCTGATATTCTCGATAGCATTGTATGGACGTGTGCTTTTTGAGCGAGCGACAGACTATGGGCAGGAAATTAGTAATGAATTCAAAGAGGTCACCAGGCTGGTCAACGCCTTAAAGTCGCCATTACTGGACTTAGAGTCAAACCTGTATCTTTATATGCTGCTACTAAGTGATCATCAGC
>NW_014628874.1:0-234 GCF_000485595.1 Priapulus caudatus | reverse complement strand
GAACAATTATCCCCCCCCTTCCCCGGACATTTACCCCCCGGACATTTACCTCCGAACAATTATCCCCCCCCCTTCCCAGGACATTTACCCTCCGGACAATTACTTCCCGCACATTTACCTTCCGGACAATTACCCCTCCGTACAATTACACCCCCCGGACAATTACCCCCGGACAATTGCCCCCATACTATTTACCCCATGCCATTTACCCCCCCATGCCATTCACCCCCCGGA
>NW_014628873.1:0-234 GCF_000485595.1 Priapulus caudatus | reverse complement strand
TCTTCCTTCCCCGCTTCCTCCTCCTCCTCCCCCTCTCTCGCTCTATCGCTATCTTATTCGCTCTCTTTCTCCACGTCTCTCCTTCTGTCTCGCTCGCGTTTCCTTATTAGAAACATTTGAGCCGCAACAAATTCGCACACAGCGAATTGCAACACGAGCGCTCGCGCGCGCGCCTGCACTGCACGCATGCATATTTTATACAGATGCCGCGGCCGCCCGGCCCTCAGCAACGCG
>NW_014628872.1:0-234 GCF_000485595.1 Priapulus caudatus | reverse complement strand
CACGTTTGTTTTGGAGTCTTGGGGTTTTGAGGTTATTACGGCTGAGTGTGTCGATGAAGTAGCTCAGCTAGCCGAAAAGTATGCTGATAAGGTCGATATTATCATGGCAGATTTTAGACTTCGGGAGAATACAACTGGCATTGAGGCAATCAAATGCTTTGTCCGTGTCGCGGTACGTGACATCCCCGCTTTGTTGGTGACGGGAGATACAGATCCTTTAAGAATACAAGAGGC
>NW_014628871.1:0-234 GCF_000485595.1 Priapulus caudatus | reverse complement strand
CACACACACACACACACACACACACACACACACACACACACACACACATCACACACACACATACACACTCACGCACGCACGCACGCACGCACGCACGCACGCACGCACATACTCGCGCGCGCCTTTGAAGACACACGCACGCACGCACGCACGCACGCACGAACACGCATGCGCAAAAGCACAAACTTCTTCATCGGCACGAGAACTGACGAAAAAAATGCCATCCACGCACGT
>NW_014628870.1:0-234 GCF_000485595.1 Priapulus caudatus | reverse complement strand
ATATATATATTCATGATATTGCATCACATTATGTGGTAACATTAAATTAAAACTGCAGGCTCTGTGAAACTGTCGATATGCTGTCGAAACTTCGACACATTACTTTTTACGCCTCGTTAAATAGGCGTCACGTGACCGTCTGAATCTTTGAATTTTCTTTGCGAAACTTTTGTCATTACATACTTGAGTCATATTAAAATACATCAGTTGTTTTCATTGATATGAACTCTCGCA
>NW_014628869.1:0-234 GCF_000485595.1 Priapulus caudatus | reverse complement strand
ACTCCACAACTGATAGCGAAGCTCACCAAAATAAGTAGCCAGCCCATCTCGCTCACTTATGAGACAAGCCAGCCTATGCTCTGCCTGTTTCAACGCCTTCTCTAATTTTGGCAATTTGAATAAATGCTCTTTTTGCTCGCGTGCATCAATAAGCTGATTATGGGTTGCAACCAGATCAGAGAATTCATCTACAACTTTTCTTGCATCATCTTTTACAGTACAAGGTTCTAAAAC
>NW_014628868.1:0-234 GCF_000485595.1 Priapulus caudatus | reverse complement strand
AGGAAGGGCAGGACGGCCCTTGCAAATTCTGCACAAACCATCGTTTGATTGATAAAAATGGAAAACCTACCGGCGTTTATGTCTGGGAGTTTCAAAATACAGTTAACAAACGTTGGTATCAGTGCAGGGATCAGGCTGTACTCTGGATCGATGGACGCCTGGTTCGTATGGAAACAGCTACTGATATCACTGAGCGAAAACTGATCGAGGAACAACTGGAAGCGGCAAAGGTGC
>NW_014628867.1:0-234 GCF_000485595.1 Priapulus caudatus | reverse complement strand
ATATATATATATATATATATATATATATATATTCCAGCTGAGCTTTTTATTTCCTGGCGCTTGGACGGCGTGGGTTCATGACGAGTGCCGCTGACGGAGAGAGAGTCACACGCACAACTTTGGAACGAGGAATATTCTATGATACACATAGGAAATATTCGACATCAGTGCCTCACATCTCCATCTATAACCCCATCTAGTCAACGTTAGTATATAGGATATCTATCAAGAGTG
>NW_014628866.1:0-234 GCF_000485595.1 Priapulus caudatus | reverse complement strand
AGAGAGAAAGAGGGAGAGAGAGCGCGAGAGAGCGAGAGAGGAGGGAGAGAGAGAGATATATAGAGAGCGCGTGCGAACGAGAGAGGGGGCTGAAGGAAGCAACGCGGTGAAAAATCTCACGAAGGGAGAAATCGTACATCGGCAGTAACCATAGCAATATATAGAGACACCTATATTATACCTATATTATACCTATATTATACCTATATTATACCTATATTATACCTATATTAT
>NW_014628865.1:0-234 GCF_000485595.1 Priapulus caudatus | reverse complement strand
TATATATATATATATATATATATATATATATATACATATAATTACGTAAATATTTAAATTCCTGCGTGTAGCCCTACGTTATCATGTATCTAGTTAACAAATAAATATATATAAAACATATATATGTGTGTATATGTATATGTATATATATATATATATATATACTGTAATATACATACATATGTACATATATGTAGATATATATATATATATATATATATATATATATATTTA
>NW_014628864.1:0-234 GCF_000485595.1 Priapulus caudatus | reverse complement strand
CTCTCTCTCTCTCTCTCTCTCTCTCTCTCTCTCTCCCCCTCTCTCTATCTCTCTCTTACTGCATCGCACAAGCATGAACCATCAATCACACTCACACGCCAGCCTCAATTAACACACCATCCCGTCTCGCCGTGGGGGACAGAGGAAAACGACGCGTGGTTCACCGCGACACTAACTAGTAACCTATCTCTGACACGTCACGACTGACGCGGCCTCGTATATATATGTATATAT
>NW_014628863.1:0-234 GCF_000485595.1 Priapulus caudatus | reverse complement strand
CCATATCCCGCTATTATAGTGACGGCGGCACCTGAGGTGGTGCCTCCGTCGTTATTAGAGCAACTTGCTATTGGTGGTCGTATGGTCGTGCCCGTTGGATCTCGTACCGGCGAACAGACCTTGAAGCTGATTTCCCGAAAGACGAATGATGTCTATGAAGAACAGACACTAGAGAGTGTGAAATTTGTACCTATGTTAGATGGAGCAGTGCGTTGATTTTTTCAGGCTTATACA
>NW_014628862.1:0-234 GCF_000485595.1 Priapulus caudatus | reverse complement strand
CGCGTCGTGTCGTGTCACCTTAGCACTATGTCGTTTCTCCGCGTGCCATGTCATGTCACCTCGCACCATGTCATGTCACCTCACACCATGTCATGTCACCTCGCACCATGTCATGTCACCTCTCGCCGTGTCTTGTTACCTCGCGTCGTGTCGTGTCACCTAGCACTATGTCGTTTCTCCGCGTGCCATGTCATGTCACCTCGCACCATGTTATGTCACCTAGCGCTATGTCGT
>NW_014628861.1:0-234 GCF_000485595.1 Priapulus caudatus | reverse complement strand
CGCGCGCTCTCTCTCTCTTTCTCTCTCTCGTGCACTCTCTCTCTCTCATTCTCTCTATCTTGCGCGCTCTCTCTCTCTTTCTCTCTCTCGCGCGCAATCTCTCTCTCTCTCATTCTCTCTGTCTCGCGCGCCTCTCTTTCTCTGTCTATATATCTGTCCCTCATTCTATCTCATTTTCTCTCGCGCGCGCTCTCTTTCTTTCTATCTCTCTTTCTCTCTCTCATTCTCTCTCTC
>NW_014628860.1:0-234 GCF_000485595.1 Priapulus caudatus | reverse complement strand
GTCATACTATAATATATATATATACCACCATAATAATATAACTATGTTAGGCCTATAATATAATAATACTATCATATAAACTACTATAATAATATAACTATGTTATAATATAATAATACTAGCATATAAACTACTACTAATAATATAACTATGACAATAATTAATGGTAGTGATGCGAATAGAATGAGGGTTGGCGTAGTGGCTTCAGGGGGGAGGGGGGTGACATGGGAGAAT
>NW_014628859.1:0-234 GCF_000485595.1 Priapulus caudatus | reverse complement strand
AGAGAGAGAGAGAGAGAGAGAGAGAGAGAGAGAGAGAGAGAGAGAGAGAGAGAGAGAGAGAGAGAGAGAGAGAGAGAGAGAGAGAGAGAGAGAGAGAGAGAGAGAGAGAGAGAGAGTGGGAGACATACATTGAGTGTATCGCAGTTCGACGAGCCGAGAAGAGCAAACATTCTAATTGCAATTTTACGACATTGCCTCTTACGCTGGAAATGTTCGTGAACGAAGCATCAGCCG
>NW_014628858.1:0-234 GCF_000485595.1 Priapulus caudatus | reverse complement strand
GTATCATGTGATATCTGTATCATGTGATGTCTGTATCATGTGATATCTGTATCATGGGATGTCTGTATCATGTTATATCTGTATCATGTTATATCTGTATCATGTGATGTCTGTATCATGTTATATCTGTATCATGTTATATCTGTATCATGTGATGTCTGTATCATGTCATATCTGTATCATGTGATATCTGTATCATGTTATATCTGTATCATGTGATATCTGTATCATGTT
>NW_014628857.1:0-234 GCF_000485595.1 Priapulus caudatus | reverse complement strand
GTGTGTGTGTGTGTGTGTGCGTGTGTGTGCGTGTGTGTGTGTGTGTGTGCGTGTGTGTCCGTGTGCGTGTGTGCGTGCGTGCATGTGTGATTGTGTGTGTACGTGCGTGTGTATAGTGTGTGTGTGTGTGCGTGCATGCGTAGTGTGCGTGTGTGTGCGTGTGTGTGTGTGTGTGCGTGCGTGCGTAGTGTGTGTGTGTGTGTGTGTGTGCGTGCGTGCGTGCGTGCGTGCGTG
>NW_014628856.1:0-234 GCF_000485595.1 Priapulus caudatus | reverse complement strand
GCGTGTGTGTACGTATGTGTGCGCGTGAGTTTGTGCACGCGGGCGCGAGTGTGGTGCGGGCGTGTGTGCGCGTGTGCGCGAGCGTTTGTGCGCGTGTGTGTGCGCGTGAGTTTGTGCACGCGGGCGCGAGTGTGTGTGTGTGTGTGTCTCTGTGTGTGTGCGTGTGTGTGTGTGTGTGGTGTGTGTGTGTGTGTGTGTGTGTGTGTGTGTGTGTGTGTGTGTGTGTGTGTGTGT
>NW_014628855.1:0-234 GCF_000485595.1 Priapulus caudatus | reverse complement strand
GCGGCTTCGCAAGATGGAAACACGCAGTTTGTCACAGCACGACACGGGCACACACGCGCACGTCTGTCACATGCACAGGTACATGGGTCCATGTAATATATTGATGGGGAGAATTAATTGTAAACCGGCTTGACTTGATTGCGTGACAACGTACGATGACACAGGTACGAGGATCGCACCTCAAGTCGCTCACCTGCCCCGGCTCACCTACTGCACACCTAGGTGACCCCTGAC
>NW_014628854.1:0-234 GCF_000485595.1 Priapulus caudatus | reverse complement strand
GTAGTGATGGTAGCTGTAGTGATGGTAGCTGTAGTGATGGTTGCTGTAAGTGATGGTAGCTGTAGTGATGGTAGCTGTAGTGATGGTAGCTGCATGTAGTGATGGTAGCTGTAGTGATGGTAGCTGTAGTGATGGTAGCTGTAGTGATGGTAGCTGCATGTAGTGATGGTAGCTGTAGTGATGGTAGCTGTAGTGATACCATCACTACAGCTACCATCACTACAGCTACCAGCT
>NW_014628853.1:0-234 GCF_000485595.1 Priapulus caudatus | reverse complement strand
ATGGTTTTTATATCTTGTACTAACGCGCGCATATGCCAGTTATCTAAATCATAACGTAGGCTAGCGTTACGAAATAAATGAGTTTGACTAGTACTGCCAAGACTGTTTGAGAAATCATTGAAATATTCTGAATCAGAGACATCTTGTAAGTCGGCGCTAAATAACAACGTTAGATAATATGCGCGAGTTTTGTTGATAGTCGAACTTGGTAGCGTTTTCTTGTGTTAAATCATC
>NW_014628852.1:0-234 GCF_000485595.1 Priapulus caudatus | reverse complement strand
TCTCTCTCTCTCTCTCTCTCTCTCTCTCTCTCTCTCCCCTCCTCCTCTCTCTACTCTATTATATTATTCTATCTATCTATCTATCTATCTATCTATCTATCTATCTATCTATCTATCTATCTATCTATCTATCTATCTATCTACCTCTATCTCTCTCGCTCGCTCTCTCTGTCTCTCTCTCTCTCTCTCTCTCTCTCTCTCTCTCTTACACGCACGCGCGCGCACACACACACA
>NW_014628851.1:0-234 GCF_000485595.1 Priapulus caudatus | reverse complement strand
GTATAAAGGTCGCTCGGCTTCGTGCGTCACACACAGGTAACGCACCCGCGCGCGACCGCGACACCTGTGTATAAAGGTCGCTCACTTTGTGCGTCATACACAGGTAACGCACCCGCGCGACCGCGACACCTGTGTATAAAGGTCGCTCACTTTGTGCGTCATACACAGGTAACGCACCCGCGCGCGACCGCGACACCTGTGTATAAAGGTCGCTCGCTTCGTGCGTCACACACA
>NW_014628850.1:0-234 GCF_000485595.1 Priapulus caudatus | reverse complement strand
TTGTTGTCGGTACGTCATTATGACGGTCGACGTCATTGTTGTCGGTACGTCATTATGACGGTCGATTGTTGTTCGTACGTCATTATAACGGTCGACGTCATTGTTGTCGGTACGTCATTATGACGGTCGACGTCATTGTTGTCGGTACGTCGTTATAACGGTCGACGTCATTGTTGTCGGTACGTCATTATAACGGTCGACGTCATTGTTGTCGTACGTCGTTATGACGGTCGA
>NW_014628849.1:0-234 GCF_000485595.1 Priapulus caudatus | reverse complement strand
ATTGGTTTGGTGTTTGCGGCATGGGTTAAAACATTTATCCCTGTAACATTTTTAGCAGAATGGGGTAGTGGTTTGCCCGCAATGCTCATTATGTTGGTGGTTGGAATCCCCATGTACGTTTGCGCAACAGCATCAACCCCGATTGCAGCAGGGTTGTTATTGGCAGGTGTTTCCCCAGGTGTTGCGATGGTTTATCTCATGGCTGGTCCTGCAACAAATATCTCAACATTGGGC
>NW_014628848.1:0-234 GCF_000485595.1 Priapulus caudatus | reverse complement strand
CTCATCGTCATCATTGTAATCTCATCATTATCGTCGTCATCGTATCATTGTAATCTCATCATTATCGTCGTCGTCGTCGTCATCATTGTAATCTCATCATTATCGTCGTCGTCGTCGTCATCGTCATCATTGTAATCTCATCATTATCGTCGTCGTCGTCGTCATCGTCATCATTGTAATCTCATCATTATCGTCATCGTCGTCGTCATCATTGTAATCTCATCATTATCGTCG
>NW_014628847.1:0-234 GCF_000485595.1 Priapulus caudatus | reverse complement strand
ATCCGCAGTTGCTCGTTGAACGTTATGAGCTGGACTCTGTGCCGAATACAGAGGTGGAGTTTCTTGATGCTTTGGGTGCCAAAAGAGGATGTTTGCGTGCTGGTGGTGTGGTTGATTTAGTTAAGGTGTCCAAGATTCTATTGACTGAGTTTCGAGCGGGTATGCTTGGTAAAATTACAATGGAAACGCCGCAGATGATGGAGGAGGAGATAAAGGCCACGGATATTATAAGAG
>NW_014628846.1:0-234 GCF_000485595.1 Priapulus caudatus | reverse complement strand
GGGGTCACCCAGGGGGTCATCTGAGGTCAAATATAGTTAAAACTGTCCTACAGGCATGAAGTTTGGTGGGTCAGTACGCCTTGACCCCAGGTAGAACATGTTTGTGTAAGTTAGTGGGTAAAATGCCCCCGGGGTCATCCGAGGTCAAATATAGTTAAAACTGTCCTACGGGCATGAAATTTGGTGGGTGGGTACGCCTTGACCCCAGGAATAACATGTTTGTGTTGGTTAGTG
>NW_014628845.1:0-234 GCF_000485595.1 Priapulus caudatus | reverse complement strand
ACATGGCGAATGCGCTCACATGGCAATGCGCTCACATGGCAATGCGCTCACATGCGATGCGCTCACATGGCAATGCGCTCACATGGCGATGCGCTCACATGGCGATGCGCTCACATGGCAATGCGCTCACATGACGATGCGCTCACATGACGATGCGCTCACATGGCGACACGGCGATGTAGCGATGCGCTCACATGGCGACACGGCGATGTAGAGATGCGGTCACATGGTGAC
>NW_014628844.1:0-234 GCF_000485595.1 Priapulus caudatus | reverse complement strand
GCATCGCAAATGGCTTGGCCAGCGCTAAACTTTGATACGGCATGGTTGTCTTTTGGTCGTTTACGTCCATTACATACCAACGCGGTTGTTTTTGGTTTTGGTGGTTCGGCATTGTTTGCAACTTCTTATTATGTAGTGCAGCGTACTTGTCATGTGCGCTTGTTTGCGCCACAGCTAGCTCAGTTTACTTTTTGGGGTTGGATGTTGGTTATTGCTTCAGCCGTGGTAACCCTG
>NW_014628843.1:0-234 GCF_000485595.1 Priapulus caudatus | reverse complement strand
GCTGCTGCTGCTGGTGGTGGTGGTGGTGGTGGTGGTGGTGGTGGTGGTGCTGCTGCTGGTGGTGGTGGTGGTGGTGGTGCTGCCACTGCCGCCGCCGCCGCTGCTGCTGCTGCGTGCATAACCGCCACTGCCGCAGCAACAGCCGGTATGAGAGAGTGCTGTACACAGCTTCACGTACATAGTCGTACATACAGACACACACACACACACACACACACACACACACACACACAC
>NW_014628842.1:0-234 GCF_000485595.1 Priapulus caudatus | reverse complement strand
TCCTTCTTCTAGCTTCCCCTCCTCCTCCTCCTCCTGCTCCTTCTTCTAGCTTCCCTCCTCCTCTTCCTCCTCCTCCTTCTTCTAGCTTCCCCTCCCCTCCTCCTCCTGCTCCTTCTTCTAGCTTCCCCTCCTCCTCCTCCTCCTGCTCCTTCTTCTATCTTCCCCTCCTCCTCCTCCTCCTCCTGCTCCTTCTTCTAGCTTCCCTTCTTCCTCCTCCTCTTGATCCTTCTTCTA
>NW_014628841.1:0-234 GCF_000485595.1 Priapulus caudatus | reverse complement strand
TGTGTGAGCTAAGGAAGGATACACCCTGTGTGAGCTAAGGAAGGATACACCCTGTGTGAGCTAAGGAAGGATACACCCTGTGTGAGCTAAGGAAGGATACACCCTGTGTGAGCTAAGGATGAATACACCCTGTGTGAGCTAAGAAAGGATACACCCTGTGTGAGCTAAGGAAGGATACACCCTGTGTAAGCTAAGGAATGATACACCCTGTGTGAGCTAAGGAAGGATACAGCC
>NW_014628840.1:0-234 GCF_000485595.1 Priapulus caudatus | reverse complement strand
AGAGAGAGAGAGAGAGAGAGAGAGAGAGAGAGAGAGGAAGAGAGAGAAGCGGGTTGGAGACTGAGCAAAGGCGACAGAGAAAATAGCTGAGGGGCGATAAAAGAAGGAGGAGGCTGAGCGATAGACAAGGGAGACAAGGGGAAGGACAGGAGGGGATGAAGTAGGATTTTTTGCAACCTGCAGGCTATAGGGCGCTCTCGTAATTATAAACACAACTCTACTGATAGCAATTTC
>NW_014628839.1:0-234 GCF_000485595.1 Priapulus caudatus | reverse complement strand
GAGATGGGAAGAGCAGCTATAGATAGGAGGAGATGGGGAGAGCAGCTATAGATAGGAGGAGATGGGGAGAGCAGCTATAGATAGGAGGAGATGGGGAGAGTAACTATAGAGAGCAGGAGATGGGGAGAGCAGCTATAGATAGGAGGAGATGGGGAGAGTAACTACAGAGAGCAGGAGATGGGGAGAGTAACTATAGATAGGAGATGGGGAGAGTACCTATAGATAGGAGGAGAT
>NW_014628838.1:0-234 GCF_000485595.1 Priapulus caudatus | reverse complement strand
CACGCGCACGTACACACACGCTCGAGCGCACACACACACGCGCGCACACACTCACACGCGCGCACACACACACACTCACATGTACACGCGTGCACACGCGTGCACACGCGCACACACATTCATACGCGCGCGCACGCGCGCACAGACACACACAAACGCACACAAACACAAACGCAAACACAAACGCGCACAAGACAGAATACATTATCTACACACACATACACACACATGTAT
>NW_014628837.1:0-234 GCF_000485595.1 Priapulus caudatus | reverse complement strand
TTTCGGAAACAGCAAGTAAAATGGACGTCTGAACTGCTCATACTGCTCATACTGCACTGCTTCGTGTTTGTCAATTCGTGTTTTCGGGTATTGATTCTTGTGAGGGGTTGGGGCATGGCCCTGATTCCCTTCCCCAAACACACATAGCTAGATCCGGCAGTGCACTCTACCCCTTGCTGCCTGTAACAGCGCGAGGGTGTCGCGGGACAGGTTACGCCATGCTCCTAACCCCCC
>NW_014628836.1:0-234 GCF_000485595.1 Priapulus caudatus | reverse complement strand
AAACGCACACACTCGCGCACGCACACAGACAGACAGACACACACACGCACGCACGCACGCACGCACGCACGCACACACACACACACACACACACACACACACACACACGTTACGTTGGCGTGTAGGCGTACGGCACGATGTGTGCATTGATGAACGCACAACGATTCCGTCCGTTTATACGTGCATATTGTGCACGCACGAAAAACATTATCCGACTGAAAAAAGACTAGAAGC
>NW_014628835.1:0-234 GCF_000485595.1 Priapulus caudatus | reverse complement strand
GAGCTATCTATTATTTAGGGCGGCATTACGCGGCGATGGATTGCCTTCTACGTATCCCCTCCCCTCCCCTTCCCTCCCCGCCCTTCCCTTTCCCTTCTCCTTCGCCTTCCTCCTCCCGGTATCACCGTTACTCACACACACATACACGCGCAACCCACGCCCGCTCCCTCTCACAGTAGTTGTGCATCGTACTGCATTGTATTGCACTGTGCGTTGTAATTCATTGTATTGCTT
>NW_014628834.1:0-234 GCF_000485595.1 Priapulus caudatus | reverse complement strand
GCAACGATCCAAGCTTCGCGAAGAAGTTTCCCCTGCCTTATCGGAAGAGTGAGGTTTTCAACAATGCTAATATACCGGCTGTGTAGCGGATTTTCATAAACCCAAACTCCAGCCTGCTAATTAATGTATTCGCCCAAAGGAGCTACTGGCAAAATTTTAATTCTCTACCTCTCGGTCTCACGCTATAATAGTCAAATCACGTCAAAAGAAGGCAATAATGCGCCGTCACAACCA
>NW_014628833.1:0-234 GCF_000485595.1 Priapulus caudatus | reverse complement strand
TGCACGCACACACACATCCACGATGCACGCGCACACACATCCCCGATGCACGCGCACACACATCCACGATGCACGCGCACACACATCCACGATGCACGCGCACACACATCCCCGATGCACGCGCACACATCCCCGATGCACGCGCACACATCCACGATGCACGCGCACACACATCCCGATACACGCACGCACACATCCCGATGCACGCGCACACACATCCCGATACACGCACGC
>NW_014628832.1:0-234 GCF_000485595.1 Priapulus caudatus | reverse complement strand
AGCAGCAGCAGCAGCAGCAGCAGCAGCAGCAGCAGCAGTAGCAGCAGCAGCAGCAGCAGCAGCAGCAGCAGCATCGTGGCTGGACCAGCAGCAGCAGGAGCATCGTGGCTGGATCAGCAGCAGCAGCAGCAGCAGCAGCAGCAGCAGCAGCAGCAGCAGCGTCGGCCGCCGGTGCGGCGGCGGCGGCGGCGGCGGCGGTGGGGAGGAGGTGGAGCAGGGAGAGGTGGGGAGGGG
>NW_014628831.1:0-234 GCF_000485595.1 Priapulus caudatus | reverse complement strand
AGGTCAACTGCTTGAACAGATGAAGACAATAGTTGGTGATGACATTCCAGTTTATCATGAGAGATACTTGAAAGAAGCACTCGAAAGGTACTATGTTGATAGTATATTTATTACTAATCAAGAACGTAGGAAAAATGTTGTCTGCTTTAGAAGCTGTACAGCAAGCATCATCCGAGACTACCATGAGATGAAAACTGATGATAACGACGCTAAAGAAAAGAGCCATTATCTAAA
>NW_014628830.1:0-234 GCF_000485595.1 Priapulus caudatus | reverse complement strand
AGCAGGTAGAGGGGGACTCTTATGTTTAAAGTCTTGCCCTGTAATCAACCGAAATCTGCTCCAGATTAATTTTAATAAGGAAACAAATGTTAGCCGACATTGCAAAACTCAAGAGGCTGATTAAGGGCAAGGTAGTACTTCCCGATCATCAGCAGTACCAGCAAAACTGCCAGCTTTTCAATCGTGCGGTTCATCATTGCCCTGCAATGTTTGTCAAGGTTCAGCAGGCCAGTG
>NW_014628829.1:0-234 GCF_000485595.1 Priapulus caudatus | reverse complement strand
TGTGTGGGGCGGTGTGTGGGGCGGTGTGTGGGGCGGTGTGTGGGGCGGTGTGTGGGGCGGTGTGTGGGGCAGTGTGTGGGGTGGTGTGTGGGGCGGTGTGTGGGGTGGGGATGTGTGGGGCGGTGTGTGGGACGGTGTGTGGGGCGGTGTGTTGGGGTAGTGTGGGTAGTCGTCGTGGTGGTCGTCGTGGTGGTGGTGGTCGTGATGGTGGTCGTCGTGTTGGGTGGTCGTCGT
>NW_014628828.1:0-234 GCF_000485595.1 Priapulus caudatus | reverse complement strand
CGACACGCACTCACTCAACGCACGCACGCACTCACGCACGCACGCACGCACGCACGCACCACGCATGCGCACACGCAGGCACGCGCACATGCACACACGCACACACACATATACGCATGCGCACGCACACACGCGCACACATACGCACGCACGCACACCACACACACACACGTCAGAGGTGAATATATATTTACAGACCTGTCATTATCCCCCCTGATGTATATATATATAAAC
>NW_014628827.1:0-234 GCF_000485595.1 Priapulus caudatus | reverse complement strand
GGCCGTTAAACTTGCAGGTGTACATTTGCTCATTGGCTAACCAAAATGAATAGTCCAGATGGTGGAGCGGCGCAACCCGAATCAATAGTCCCGTTGAATTTCGATGCTCAATCAATACTCGGGGTAGTCGAAAAGCTGTGGACTTCGATTGTTGGCCATCATCCGCTCACCTTGACAAATATCGTCCTGATTGTCTGGCTGATCATTGGGCTAATTCGGATAATCGGCTCAGCG
>NW_014628826.1:0-234 GCF_000485595.1 Priapulus caudatus | reverse complement strand
GAGAGAGAGAGAGAGAAAGAGAGAGGCAGAGCCCAATAAATAGATAGCGACATATAGCGGTACAGAGATAGAGAAAGAGAACGGAAGAAAAATTGAGAAACGCTCGGAAATCGAAGAAAATGAAGGAATGGAATCGAGACAACATTATATTAAAAGTTCTCCCTCGCTCCCTCGACCTTCTCTCTTATTATATCCTTTTATTGCCTTCTCTGTGTGTCCCTCTCATGCTCCCTC
>NW_014628825.1:0-234 GCF_000485595.1 Priapulus caudatus | reverse complement strand
CACACTCACTCACACACACTCACTCACTCACTCACTCACTTACACACTCAAGCACGCACGCACGCACGCACTCACTCACTCACTCACTCACTCACGCACGCACGCAATCACGCGCGCACCTACGCAATCACTCACTCACTTATTCAATCACTCACCCCCCCCACACACACACACACGCACGCACGCACGCACGCACTCACTCACTCACGCACTCACTTCACTCACTCACGCACT
>NW_014628824.1:0-234 GCF_000485595.1 Priapulus caudatus | reverse complement strand
CTGTTTCGATAGACGTGGCACTTCCTTGCGGGCATAGGCTTGTAATTCTTCGACGTTGATGAGCTGGTCTTTATTGATGATGTCCGCCTTGCCCTGCAAACCTTTCAGCAGGACATGGGTGAATAAGCCGTGACCTTGACCACCGCTTTCGACGATGCCTTCCATGGCTTGTTGCTGACTGGAAGCCGCCGCCAGCACCGAGGTTCCGGTGGCTTGCATTAGTCGAGAGATGGC
>NW_014628823.1:0-234 GCF_000485595.1 Priapulus caudatus | reverse complement strand
ATACAGACGGGATCCGATATAGATACAGCGGGATCCGATATAGATACAGACATGATCCGATATAGATACAGACAGGATCCGATATAGATACAGACAAGATCCGATATAGATACAGACGGGATCCGATATAGATACAGACGGGATCCGATATAGATACAGACATGATCCGATATAGATACAGACATGATCCGATATAGATACAGACGGGATCCGATATAGATACAGACAGGATCC
>NW_014628822.1:0-234 GCF_000485595.1 Priapulus caudatus | reverse complement strand
CACGATGTGCAGGAAGCACAAGTGTCGTGGTTGCATGGATGCAAAGGAACGACGCTTTCTCGTTAGTCTTTTGTAGCTGTAGACAAAGAGAAGTAACTCGCCCGTGGGTGCGCGCCCTGAGTATTATCAATTAGATAATGCGAGGAAGTACTCTTGGGGTGAGAACCCAGCTACCACCAAAGCAAAACAAACCCCTCACAAAAAATTAAACTCATAAGTCATAGCCGCTTTCCC
>NW_014628821.1:0-234 GCF_000485595.1 Priapulus caudatus | reverse complement strand
CCCCGTAATACCTTACCATCAAGTACTGCCTATACCCCCTAATACCTTACCATCAAGTACTGCCTACCACACCCTAATACCTTACCATCAAGTACTCCCAACCACCCCCTAATACCTTACCATCAAGTACTGCCTACCGCCCCCTAATACCTTACCATCAAGTATTCCCTACCACCCCCTAATACCTTACCATCAAATACTCCCTACCACCCCCTAATACCTTACCATCAAGTA
>NW_014628820.1:0-234 GCF_000485595.1 Priapulus caudatus | reverse complement strand
ACACACACACACACACACACACACACACACACACACACACACACACACACACACACACACACACACACACACACACACACACACACACACACACACACGTAACCACTCGCTCACACGCACGCAGACGCGCGCGCAATCACGAACAAAGAAGAAATCGTCTGCACTTACCTCCCAGTTCATCAATCCAGGCATACAACGTCAGTGCTCGTCCCGTTAGGCAGGTCATCATACATC
>NW_014628819.1:0-234 GCF_000485595.1 Priapulus caudatus | reverse complement strand
GAGAAGAAGGAGGGGAGAAGCTGGTGGAGAAGGGAGCTGGCGGAGGAGGAGGGGGAGAAGAGATAAGGGGATAAGGAGGGGGAGAAGGGAGCTAGTGGAGGAGGAGGGGAGAAGGAGAAGGTTGTGGAAGAGGGGGAGAAGCTGGTGGAGAGGAGAAAGGGGAGAAGAGAGAAGGTGGTGGAGAAGGAGGATGGGAGAAGCTAGTGGAGAAGGAGGAAGGGGAGAAGGAAGAAG
>NW_014628818.1:0-234 GCF_000485595.1 Priapulus caudatus | reverse complement strand
GCACACACACACACACACACACACACACACGCACACACACACACACGCACGCACGCACACACGCGCACGCGCGCACACACGCACGCGCGCACACACGCACGCGCGCACATACACTCACGCACGCACGCACACACACGCACGCGCACACACAGACACACACACACACACACACTCGCACACTCGCACACACACACACGTACATACGCACGCACACACGCACACACACGCACACGC
>NW_014628817.1:0-234 GCF_000485595.1 Priapulus caudatus | reverse complement strand
GCCCTCCAACAAATAATTGACTGACGGTATTTTCATCCGTGACTTTATCGTAACCGCTAAAGGTGGTGTCGCCAGTGACATCTAATTTGGTGTCGCAATTAAGGTCGAATTTACCTGCCGCGCGCGCACGTTGACGCTGTTCTCCCATCGCCACATCAAAACCCTCTTGATCTATTTTCAAGTCACGTTCACGCGCAATATCAGCGGTTAAGTCAACAGGAAAACCATAGGTAT
>NW_014628816.1:0-234 GCF_000485595.1 Priapulus caudatus | reverse complement strand
AGAGAGAGAGAGAGAGAGAGCGCGAGAGAGGCAGAGAGGCAGAGAGAGAGATTTCCATGCGCGTGTATAAATACACATATTACGCTCTATCCGGTGGTTGCTATTTACCTCTCTATGGCGCGTGTGCGCGTGTATGCTCGCTCGCATGCGGGTCTGTAACATTACTCCAGCACTCCATTACTCATACTCCATCATTTACTGACTCCATCACTCACTCACTCACGCCATCTCTCT
>NW_014628815.1:0-234 GCF_000485595.1 Priapulus caudatus | reverse complement strand
ACGCACGCACGCACGCGCACGCGTGTACACACACACACACGCACACACACACATACACACACGCACACGCACACACACGCACACACGCACACGCACACTTACACACGCACGCATGGGCACTCATGTACGCACACGCACGCGCGCACACAGACTCACGCTCTCTCTCACACACACACACACGTGCACACACACACGCACACGCACGCACACGCGCACGCACACACACACACACAC
>NW_014628814.1:0-234 GCF_000485595.1 Priapulus caudatus | reverse complement strand
CTGGCACACGGCTTATCTGCCGGACGCGCGCGGTTTGGCAATATTTGCTGACTCCTCAACAGGTCTCCGGGCGAAAATCGATCTGCTGCGGCAGGCCGGGTTGAGGATGCTTGAGACCTCTCTGACTGAAGAGGATGCCATTCTGCTTAAAGGGCTGTTGCTGGGAGAAAAAGGCGCAATGCCTGTGGCTTTACGCCAGCAACTTGCCGCCGGTGGTGTCTCTCACCTGTTTGC
>NW_014628813.1:0-235 GCF_000485595.1 Priapulus caudatus | reverse complement strand
TTATTCATCATCATCATCATCATCATCATCATTATTATCATCATCATCCTTATTATCATTATATTATCATCATCATCATCATCATCATCATCATTATTATCATCATCATCCTTATTATCATTATTATCATCATCATCATCATCATCATCATCATTATCATCATCATCATCGTTATTATTATCATCATCACCATCATCATCATCATCATCATTATTGTGATTATTATCATAATATC
>NW_014628812.1:0-235 GCF_000485595.1 Priapulus caudatus | reverse complement strand
GCGGCGGGCTCACCTTCAATCCCTGGGCGGCGGCGAGCCGACGACGAAGAAGAAGGCGGCAAGCTCACCGTCGTGGTGATTGCCGCCTTTCTCGTCGTCGGCGGCGAGCTCACCGTCGTGGTGATCGCCGCCTTCCTCTTCTCCGGCGGCGGGCTCACCTTCGCAGGGATCTCCGCCGCCTTCTCTGTCGGCGGCGAGCTCACCGTCGTGGTGATCGCCGCCTGTCTCTTCGCCC
>NW_014628811.1:0-235 GCF_000485595.1 Priapulus caudatus | reverse complement strand
AGACGACGACGCACGGCATACGCACGCACGCACGCACGCACGCACGCAGGCACGCAGGCACACACGCACGCACGCACGCAGGCACACACGCACGCACGCACGCAGGCACGCAGGCACACACGCACGCACGCACGCACGCACGCACACACGCACGCACGCACACACGCACGCACACACGCACGCACGCACGCAGGCACACAGGTACACACGCACGCACGCACGCACGCACGCACGC
>NW_014628810.1:0-235 GCF_000485595.1 Priapulus caudatus | reverse complement strand
GCATAGTGCATAGTGCATAGCGCATAGTGCATAGTGCATGGTGCATAGTGCATACTGCATAGTGCATAGTGCATAGTGCATCGTGCATCGTGCATAGTGCATACACTGTAGTGCATAGTGCAGAGTGCATAGTGCATAATGCATAGTGCATAGTGCATAGTGCATACACTGTAATGCATAGTGCAGAGTGCATAGCGCATAGCGCATAGTGCATAGTGCATAGTGCATAGTGCAT
>NW_014628808.1:0-235 GCF_000485595.1 Priapulus caudatus | reverse complement strand
GTATGCGTTGGTGATCGTATCGTGATCGTATGCGTTGGTGATCGTATCGTGATCGTATGCGTTGGTGATCGTATCGTGATCGTATGCGTTGGTGATCGTATCGTGATCGTATGCGTTGGTGATCGTATCGTGATCGTATGCGTTGGTGATCGTATCGTGATCGTGATCGTATTCGTCGTATTAGGAGTGTCTTAATATAGCATGTGTATTATCAGGAGTGTCATAGCATCTAGAG
>NW_014628807.1:0-235 GCF_000485595.1 Priapulus caudatus | reverse complement strand
CGGTATAGTATTGTAATAATAGATTAGTGCATCACATGATAAATCGTTGAAATTCCTGAGCGGGCACTATTGCTTGCGCGACGCATTGTTATTATAACGCAGGCCCGTAGCCAGGGGGGGGGGGGTTCGGGAGGTTCGAACGAACCCCCTCCCCGAGCCCCCACAAGCCAAAAAAATTTTTTTGGCAAATTTGCAAGAATTTCACCTCAGGTCGCTTCATTTTAGTGTAATAATT
>NW_014628806.1:0-235 GCF_000485595.1 Priapulus caudatus | reverse complement strand
AATAAAATACTAAACATTTACATTATATGGAGATGTGTTTACATAGTAGAACTGAGATGTGCTTTTTCCCATATATCATACATGTCATAGGAGAATTTCCTCAAGACCTTGGTGTTTTGTTGCTACAAAACTGCCTGAACATTGCTCAACTAGCAAGAAACTCCATCTAGAAATCAACATGTTTATATTATTTGGGGTGGGGGAACATACCCTGAGACCATCCCCCTCCCCCATC
>NW_014628805.1:0-235 GCF_000485595.1 Priapulus caudatus | reverse complement strand
ACCAGAGTCAAGAGCCGCAGGCAATCGATGGTAACGACATTCTGTATTGGTCTCGTGGTCTTTATTGATGATTATCTGAACTGTCTGGCTGTATCTTCCTCGGTTAAAAAACTGACCGATCATTACAATGTTTCGCGCGAGAAACTGGCCTATATTATAGATTCCACTGCCGCGCCGATGTGTGTCATTGTGCCAGTATCGACCTGGGCAGTATTTTTCGCAGGCTTGCTGGAAG
>NW_014628804.1:0-235 GCF_000485595.1 Priapulus caudatus | reverse complement strand
CAAATCACTGGCAATACCTTTCATTAGTGCTTCGGTAATATCAATCATGTCATGATACGTTGCATAGGCTTGATAGAATTCAATCATAGTGAACTCTGGATTATGCCGTGTAGAAAGCCCTTCATTTCGGAAGTTACGATTGATTTCAAATACGCGCTCAAAACCACCCACTACCAAACGTTTTAAATAGAGTTCAGGTGCAATACGCATATACATATCAATACCTAAAGCATTG
>NW_014628803.1:0-235 GCF_000485595.1 Priapulus caudatus | reverse complement strand
CGTCAGGCAGTGGCTAAAACGAAGGCACGTATTAATACGCTTAGACAGCAAGACAATGCCTATAGAACACAACTAGCGGAGGCAGTAGAACAACACGATCTCTGGACTCAACGCGCCACCAAACTAGCAGCAAGTGATCAAGACAAAGCACTTCAATGTGTCGCACGACGTAACCAGAGTGCTGCTGAAATGAAACGACTGGCAATCGCTAGTGATCAACAAAAAGAATTGATCC
>NW_014628802.1:0-235 GCF_000485595.1 Priapulus caudatus | reverse complement strand
TCTCTCTCTCTCTCTCTCTATCTCTCTCTTGCTTGCACTCTTCTCTCGCTTTCTCTCTTTTTCTCTCGCTCTCTGCTTCGTTTGCTAGCACAACCGACCAGCATGGCGACGACAACCGCTAACACAAGATCCCGCGAGATTCTGATGTGTTGCTTGTCGGTGAGTGCGTGCGTGCGTTCTTGCGTGCGTACGTGCGTGCGTGCGTGAGTGCGTACGTGCGTGCGTTCTCGCGTTC
>NW_014628801.1:0-235 GCF_000485595.1 Priapulus caudatus | reverse complement strand
CTACGTACTATGTATTATGTACTACGTACTACGTACTACGTACTATGTACTATGTACTATGTACTACGTACTATTTAATATGTGCTATGTACTATGTACTACGTACTACGTACTACGTACTATGTACTATGTACTATGCACTATGTACTATGCACTATGTACTACGTACTACGTACTATCTACTATGTACTACGTAATATGTACTACCGTATATGATCGCGTAACAACCGCGGGC
>NW_014628799.1:0-235 GCF_000485595.1 Priapulus caudatus | reverse complement strand
ACGTTATTGTATGAGATAATATATTAATGTATAAATGTATGCATGATAACAGTTTAAAGCGAGCAACTTTTCTTTTTCTCTGCAGTGTGAAACTGAACTGGCTGTGCCTCGGGGACCCTGACGACCACCATGCTGTGATGCCCTGTGCTCCAGACAAGGTTCCTGAGTACTCTGTCAACAAGGTGTGTGACTGCCTCTTCTATTCTTATATCCTATCTCTCTCACTCTCTCTCTC
>NW_014628798.1:0-235 GCF_000485595.1 Priapulus caudatus | reverse complement strand
GAGAGAGAGAGAGAGAGAGAGAGAGAGAGAGAGAGAGAGAGAGAGAGAGAGAGAGAGAGAGAGAGAGATAGAGAGAGAGAGAGAGATACAGAGAGGGGGTTATTTTATTCCTAGTCTGACGATCTGTAACTCCGTGTCTAGACTACTACGCTACTGCTGCGGTTAAGCTCCCCGCTCCCCCGCCGGCCGTCAGAACGTCGGCGGTGCTCATTGCAGCAACAAATCTAGGATGCTA
>NW_014628797.1:0-235 GCF_000485595.1 Priapulus caudatus | reverse complement strand
TTAACCCCCTTAACAGCATAGAACTGCCTAAATGCATTGCTTCATCTATATTTCAATCAAAACATTGATATAACCATCAGATCTAAACATCTGTTCGGCTGATTTTATAAATATGCAAGTAAACTGAAAAGGTCGTTTAAGGTTTGTCGCAACAAGGGTTAATGTACCATCGTTGTACACGTTAACCATGCTGAAACTAATTTTGTTATTAATAGCACATCTAGGCCCATGAATG
>NW_014628796.1:0-235 GCF_000485595.1 Priapulus caudatus | reverse complement strand
GCTCTATACACTATGCACTATGCACCATGCACTATGCACTATGCACTATGCACATGCACTATGCACTATGCACTATGCACTATGCACTATGCACTATGCACTAGTGACCAAGGTTGATCAACCTTGGTCACATGCACTATGCACTATGCACTATGCACTATGCACTATGCACTATGCACTATGCACTATGCACTATGCACTATGCACTATGCACTACAGTGTATGCACTATGCAC
>NW_014628795.1:0-235 GCF_000485595.1 Priapulus caudatus | reverse complement strand
GGGCCGCGAGCATTTTCCCCCTAAATACGGCTGACAGCTTGTAGCCATTGAACAAGTATTTACCCTTGATCTTCTTCCATTCGTTACGTCGTTGATTGATGCCACCTCCCGGCACGACCATGTGCAGGTGTGGGTGATAATCGAGTCGCCGTGTATGGGTGTGCAATACCGCCGTCATCGCCAACTCAGAAGCAAACGCTTTATCGTTAAGGCCAAAGTCTTTGAGTGTCGATAC
>NW_014628794.1:0-235 GCF_000485595.1 Priapulus caudatus | reverse complement strand
TAGCTACGCCGTGGTGGCGGTGGGTGTGGTGAGGTGGTACTGGGGTGGAACCGTGGGAGGGTCGAGGGAAGGCTGCTACGCCGTATGTGTATATAGACTAGACTAGTGGACTAATGGACAGGTATATACTATATAGTATAGTAGTATATATAACTCATGGTATATATAGTAGTATATAATAGATGGTATATAGTCGTATTTATTATATATAGTAGAATATTGTATATGATAATAA
>NW_014628793.1:0-235 GCF_000485595.1 Priapulus caudatus | reverse complement strand
CACACACACACACACACACACACACACATACATCCACACATACATCCACACATACATCCACACATACATCCACACATACATACACACATACATACACACATACATACACACATACATACACACATACATACACACATACATACACACATACATACACACACATACACACACACATCCACACACACATGCATCCACACACACATACACACACACATACACACACACATACACACAC
>NW_014628792.1:0-235 GCF_000485595.1 Priapulus caudatus | reverse complement strand
CTGTCTTGGTGTTACGGTACCTTATTTCCATATCATGAGTATGCCATCGAAAAGTCATGGACACAGTGCAACAAATCTGAAAGAACATCACAAAAAAGATGTAGGAAGATCGTTGAGTCCCGGTTGTACGCTGAGTCAGGCCAAGGAAGTTCACCACGATCATACTCGCAGTCACAGTCATAGTCACACACGTAGTCATCATGTGAGTATATTTATTGGCAGTGGCTACGGGTAC
>NW_014628790.1:0-235 GCF_000485595.1 Priapulus caudatus | reverse complement strand
TGGGGCTGGGTGACTGGGATGGAGTGGCAACCCTACAGTGGTGCACCTAGGTGGCTGAAGGTTTAGCTAGTTGGCTTGGGTGAGGCTACGTGACTAGGGTGGGGGGTGGCAATGCTACTAGGGTGGGGCTAGGTGGATGAAGGTCTAACACGTTGGCTTGGGCGGGGCTGGGTGACTGGGGTGGGAGGTGGCAATGCTACAAGGGTGTGCCTAGGTGGATGAAGGTCTAGATAGT
>NW_014628789.1:0-235 GCF_000485595.1 Priapulus caudatus | reverse complement strand
AACTATATTATAGTATGACACTATAACTATATTACACTAAGGCACTATATTACACTAAGACACTAACTATATTATAGTATGACACTAACTATATTATAGTATGACACTAACTATATTATAGTATGACACTAACTATATTACACTAAGGCACTATATTACACTAAGACACTCACTATATTACACTAAGACACTAACTATATTATAGTATGACACTAACTATATTATAGTATAACAC
>NW_014628788.1:0-235 GCF_000485595.1 Priapulus caudatus | reverse complement strand
CCCATCCGCCGTTTGTTTTTTCACGTGTATGTAGTCACCGCTGGTAGACAGAGTCCTGTTGAATGCAACACACGTCGATTTGATCGCGAACTCGTTTGCGGCCCTCTCGATTTCCGTTATTTCGAAAGCACCTGTAATAGGAGACGAGTTGAAAATCTATTACTATTTGGTAACAGAGAATTCGGTCTCTAGAACATTACACCATTTTTTCGTACGGCATAGCTCTAAATGTTTT
>NW_014628786.1:0-235 GCF_000485595.1 Priapulus caudatus | reverse complement strand
ACGATTATCGCGAACTAGGCATCAGCATCGAATACGGGTTTGAGTTTTCAGGTATTGAGTCGTATATCGGCTATACCCGTGTAGAATTTATTGGAACGGATGAAGCAGAAAACGAATTCGGCCTTGGTGCCACACTACCTGAATATATGGGTGTTACACCCGCTATCGACTATGTCTATTCACCGCAAGCAAACGGATACTTTGTCGAAGTTTCTTTACAGGCCGAATACGAACT
>NW_014628785.1:0-235 GCF_000485595.1 Priapulus caudatus | reverse complement strand
GAGAGAGAGAGAGAGCAGGACTGCGCGAGCACACGGTCTCGAAAGTTTGTTTGATAAAGTGAGCGAGATAGAAAGCGAGGGGAGAAAACGGATGGATCGATGATTGGATGGATTGGAGAATAGATGGGTTAATGTATGGACGGAATGACAGAGAGACGGACCGACCGACCAATCGACGGATGTACGGACTGTCGGATATACGGACGAATGAATGAATGGGTGGATGTACGTACAC
>NW_014628784.1:0-235 GCF_000485595.1 Priapulus caudatus | reverse complement strand
TACACTCACATACTCTCACTCACATACTCACACTCACATACTCTCACTCACATACTCACATACTCACTCACATACTCACTCATATATACACTCACATACTCTCACTCACATACTCACTCACATACTCACTTACATACTCACATACTCACTCACATACTCACTCATATATACACTCACATACTCTCACTCACATACTCACTCACATACTCACTCACATACTCACTCACATATACAC
>NW_014628783.1:0-235 GCF_000485595.1 Priapulus caudatus | reverse complement strand
GAATGATATCGTAATAGAAACAACCTTATTATATATATATATATATATTAATTTTTTACGCTGATCGAGTCTATATTGCATTTTGCGTTCACGACGACTTAGTTTAGCTTTCGTAGTTATTAGTGAGTTAGAGTGACTTCATCCTCTCTGACTCTGCTGACTCTGCTCTCTTGCAGAGATGAGACAGCAAAATTGCCAAAAAAGAGGAAAACACTATTGTGAGGGAGCGGGGGGG
>NW_014628782.1:0-235 GCF_000485595.1 Priapulus caudatus | reverse complement strand
TCTTTCATAATTATGTGGAAACAACAAGGCGGAGAGATGGAGGAGATCCCGGTGTGCTTCGGTGTTATCCCGGTGCTCACTTAGCATAGCCAGCAGCTGCTAAGTGCTTGCCTGATCATCAAACACTTATGTGAAATCGCCAACGTAAAGCCTCGTGCGCGCGTGTGTGTGTGTGTGTGTGTGTGTGTGTGAGAGAGCGAGAGAGAGAGAGAGCGCGCGTGATAGTAGGAAAGCG
>NW_014628781.1:0-235 GCF_000485595.1 Priapulus caudatus | reverse complement strand
AACACAAGGACAGATAACACTCTCCCATCACGTAACACACGGACAGATAACACTCTCCCATCACACAACACAAGGACAGATATAACACTCTCCAACACAAGGATAGATATAACACTCTCCCATCACGCAACACAAGGACAGATAACACTCTCCCATCACGCAACACAATGATAGATATAACACTCTCCAACACAAGGACAGATATAACACTCTCCAACACAAGGACAGATATAAC
>NW_014628780.1:0-235 GCF_000485595.1 Priapulus caudatus | reverse complement strand
CTCTCTCTCTCTCACACACACACACACACTCTCTCTCTCTCTTCTCTTCTACACATCTCTCTCTTCCTCTTCTTGTCTTGATCTTACTCTCTCTCTCTCTCTCTCTCTCTCTTGCTCTCTCTCTCTCTCTTTTTCTCTTTCTTTCTTTCTTTCTCTCTCTCTGTCTCTCTCTCTCTCTCTGAATAACTTCCTCCCTAAATGGCGTTACTGCGATCTTTCATAATGTATAAAGGCT
>NW_014628779.1:0-235 GCF_000485595.1 Priapulus caudatus | reverse complement strand
TCCATTTGATAATGAATTTTGGGATGAAAAGAGACAAGGCATTTATGTTGACATAGTCAGCGGCGAAGCACTTTTTTCATCGACGCATAAATACAAATCAGGAACAGGCTGGCCTAGTTTTTATCAGCCAATTGAATCTGCCAACATCATTGAAGAAACTGACTATTACTTAATTTTCCCACGTACTGAAGTTCGCAGTAAAAATGCCGACTCTCATTTAGGCCACTTATTTAAA
>NW_014628778.1:0-235 GCF_000485595.1 Priapulus caudatus | reverse complement strand
TGCCGTGCTGCTGCGAGCGATGCAGACTCGCGTCGCAAGCTCCGAGTCAAGGCAGCCTTCCTCCTCGCCTCGCTGTGCGCTGACGACGACGCCGTCAAAGGTATGTGCAAGAGGTCGTGACCCCTGTGAGGTCACGAGCCCGTGAGGTCACACGAGACGGAAGTCGCCGTCAAATGTAACGTGCGAGAGGTTAGACCCCGTGATGTCACGGCCAAGCGGATGTACGGTTTATTGT
>NW_014628777.1:0-235 GCF_000485595.1 Priapulus caudatus | reverse complement strand
GCAGCGACTGCAAATTATGCTCAAACCCCCCGTATTCTTTCATGCATTCATTTAACGCATCCTGACCTGCGTGACCAAAGGGCGTATGACCCAAATCATGTGCTAGTGTAATCGCTTCCACCAAATCTTCATTCAGCTGCAGATTACGTGCAATAGAGCGACCAATTTGTGCAACCTCAAGACTATGCGTTAATCGCGTACGAAAAAGATCGCCTTCGTGATTTACAAACACCTG
>NW_014628776.1:0-235 GCF_000485595.1 Priapulus caudatus | reverse complement strand
GGAGAAGCTGGTGGAGGAGGAGGAGGGGGAGAAGCTGGTGGAGAAGGAGAAGGGAGAAGCTGGTAGAGAAGGAGGAGGGGAGAGGGGAGAAGCTGGTGGAGAAGGAGGAGGGAGAAGCTGGTAGAGAAGGAGGAGAGGGAGAAGCTGGTGGAGGAGGAGGAGGGGGAGAAGCTGGTGGAGAAGGAGAAGGGAGAAGCTGGTAGAGAAGGAGGAGGGGAGAATGGAGAAGCTGGTG
>NW_014628775.1:0-235 GCF_000485595.1 Priapulus caudatus | reverse complement strand
GATAATAAGTCCACACACGGGTGTGTGGGCGCACGCGTGTGTGCGTGTGTATGCGTGCGTGCATGTGTGTGTGTGTGTGTGTGTGTGTGTCTGTGTGCGCGCGTGCGCGTGTACGCGTGCGCGTCCGCCTGATCGGGTGGATGTGTGTGTGCGTGTATGCGCGTGTGCTTATATGTGGGTATGCGTGTGTGCGCGCGCGCGTGTGTGCGTGTGTTTGTGTGTGTGCGTGCGTGCG
>NW_014628774.1:0-235 GCF_000485595.1 Priapulus caudatus | reverse complement strand
CTTAAACCAACATCGCTAAACCACACGTATTAAGCACCAGTCAATCCCGTTCAGTGCATAAGCTATTGATTTAAAACATTTTTTTGAAACTGTGCTGTATCATATTGATAAATAAATCATCTGTAAAATCAAATGCTTACCGCACATTTGCTGAAATATTTTCTCTTTTATAATCAAATACTTAGAGTATGACCGGGAATAGCTGATTAAGCACTGCTTTCTGGTTGTTTATAGT
>NW_014628773.1:0-235 GCF_000485595.1 Priapulus caudatus | reverse complement strand
CATATATACATAGATATATACATAGACATAGACATATACATAGAATATACATAGACATAGACATATACATATACATAGAATATACATAGAATATACATAGAATATACATAGAAATATACATAGACATATACATAGAAATATACATAGACATATACATAGACATATACATAGACACATACATAGACATAGACATATATACATAGATATATACATAGACATAGACATATACATAGAA
>NW_014628772.1:0-235 GCF_000485595.1 Priapulus caudatus | reverse complement strand
GTTATTGATTACAACTTCTACAGCGTACCTGAAGCACGTGATTCAAACTTACGTCATCGCCCTGTTGGCATGGGTGTTATGGGCTTCCAAGATGCGCTGTACAAACAACGCGTACCTTACGCTGGTGAAGAAGCCGTTGAATTCGCTGATCGCACGATGGAAGCAATTAGCTACTACGCAATTAAAGCGTCAACTAACTTGTCTGAAGAACGTGGTCGTTACTCCACCTTTGAAG
>NW_014628771.1:0-235 GCF_000485595.1 Priapulus caudatus | reverse complement strand
CAGCATAGCGGCTACGCCCAGCCAGACATAAATACACCGACACCACGCACCACGCAGGTAGACAGCTTACTGCAGCCCTAAACACCGATCCACCCACCACAGCCACACCGACACATACACCACACCTCTCTCACACACACACACACACACACACACACACACACACACACACACACACACACACACACACACACACACACACACACACACGACGACGGTCGTACGTACACTACCT
>NW_014628770.1:0-235 GCF_000485595.1 Priapulus caudatus | reverse complement strand
TCTATACCTATATCTATACCTATATCTATATCTATATCTATACCTATATCTATATCTATACCTATATCTATACCTATACCTATGCCTATACCTATATCTATACCTATAGGCTACCTATATCTATATCTATACCTATATCTATACCTATACCTATACCTATACCTATATCTATATCTATACCTATACCTATACCTATACCTATACCTATACCTATATCTATACCTATACCTATACC
>NW_014628769.1:0-235 GCF_000485595.1 Priapulus caudatus | reverse complement strand
TGCATATGCTAGCTAGCAAGCATAAATAAAACGCTTTTAAAAAATCATATAAGATTTATCATGACACTGTATTTGCAGGACCCACTGCCAGAAAATAGACGCATTTCTTTGTCTCTAAACGTCTTAAATCAGCAGTTCTACGGTGAGGGCGCCACCTTCCACATGGGGCAGTACACGGCCGCTGTCATATGTCAAGAAAAGTCGTATAGTAGCTCCCATAACTGGTAAATGCTAC
>NW_014628768.1:0-235 GCF_000485595.1 Priapulus caudatus | reverse complement strand
ACACACACACACACACACACACACACACACACACTTGCTTTATATGCATGGCGGCCGAGTGCGGCTGATTCACGAACACCGACAGACGCTTGTTTACGACGCACTGATCATGATGATTATACGGCGTTAGGGCATCAATTATATTTATTCCATCTACGGTGACGTCATCGCAATATCGCGGGCGGGGAAATGTGGGTGTGTTGGTGGGATTGTGTGGTATGGGGTATAGCACGTG
>NW_014628767.1:0-235 GCF_000485595.1 Priapulus caudatus | reverse complement strand
AGAGAGAGAGAGAGAGAGAGGATATATATATATATAGACACACATATCATCAAGAACATATAATGAAGAGTCTCCTTCTTTATATGCTCTTGATATCATCTGCCTATTATCACAATGAGAAGGTAAAGTGCCAGTGACCTCGTTGGTCTATCCACGCGTGGACGTCTTTCTCTCTCTCTCTCTTTCTCTCTCTCTCTCTCTCACTCTCTCTCTCTCGTCTCTCTCTCTCTCTCTC
>NW_014628766.1:0-235 GCF_000485595.1 Priapulus caudatus | reverse complement strand
GACCATAATTATTTTTATATAAAAAATACAGGAGGAGACTATGTCTCTAAAAGGAACTAAAACCGAGCAAGCATTAAAAGATGCTTTTGCAGGTGAATCTCAAGCAAACCGTCGTTACCTATACTTTGCAGCTAAAGCTGACGTTGAAGGCTATAACGATGTAGCCTCTGTTTTCCGTTCAACGGCTGAAGGTGAAACTGGTCACGCACACGGACATCTAGAATATTTAGAAGAG
>NW_014628765.1:0-235 GCF_000485595.1 Priapulus caudatus | reverse complement strand
GGATTTGGCTTGATCGATAGCAAATTGCAAAGCGCGAGCCGAAGCTGAGCTGCCATCGCAAGCGACTAGGTATTTATTAGACATTATTCCCCCTGGTTTAGAATTACTTACGTCCCAAAAATGGAACTTAAATACAGGTTAACACAGCTTTTAACGCGGAATCTGAGAATCTGGGAATCGGAATCCGGGGACAGTATACCTATTTATTACTATTCGGCTTTCGGCCCGCCCATCT
>NW_014628764.1:0-235 GCF_000485595.1 Priapulus caudatus | reverse complement strand
CCTCCTCCTCCTCCTCCTCCTCCTCCTCCTCCCCCTTCCCTCCCCTTCTCCCGTCCTCCCCTCCCCCTCTGCTCTCCCCTCTCTCCTCTCCTCTACCCTTTTCCCATCTACCCTCCCCTCCCCTCCTCTCCTCTACCCTACCTCCCTTCCCCTACACTACCCTGCTCTCCCCTCCTCTCCTCTACCCGCCCCTCCCCCTCTCCTCTACCCGCCCTCCCCCTCCCCCTCTCCTCTA
>NW_014628763.1:0-235 GCF_000485595.1 Priapulus caudatus | reverse complement strand
CACACATGCATGGTGAGCACGTATGCATGGTGAGCACGTATGTATGCATGGGGAGACGTATGCATGGGGAGCACACATGCATGGTGAGCACGTATGTATGCATGGGGAGACGTATGCATGGGGAGCACACATGCATGGTAAGCACGTATGTATGCATGGGGAGCACGTATGCATGGGGAGCACACATGCATGGTGAGCACGTATGTATGCATGGGGAGCACGTATGCATGGGGAG
>NW_014628762.1:0-235 GCF_000485595.1 Priapulus caudatus | reverse complement strand
TGCATCTCCACTCCTTCGATATTCGTTTTCTTTATTGCCACGGATTTTGTGGTGCACCGCAGCCGGTTACCTCATCGGCAAGTCGCTGATCGGCTGCGGAAAATCAGCGCAAAAATGCTGACCGCATGGTCGGTGATTGGCGAGTGTAGCGGTCTGCGTATTCAGATGGCAAGTGCTTTCCATCAGCTTACAGCGAGGAAGATTGCGCGCTCGCCTTGCGTAATGCGCAAATGCT
>NW_014628761.1:0-235 GCF_000485595.1 Priapulus caudatus | reverse complement strand
CTCTCTCTCTCCTCCTCTCTCTCTCTCTTCTCTCTCTCTTCTTCTCTCTCTCTCTCTCTCTCTCTCTCGCTCGCTATCTCTCTCACTCTCACCTCGTTGCCTCGCCCTCGAGCTCGGGCTCTCTCTCATCTCATCTATCTCTCTTACCTCTCTCTTTCTCTCCCTCTCTTCAACCCCCTCCCCCTTTCTCAATCTCTCTCGCTGGCTCGCCCGCACGCGGTCTCTCTCTTTCTCA
>NW_014628760.1:0-235 GCF_000485595.1 Priapulus caudatus | reverse complement strand
AACCTGCTCCAGGTGTGACTCCGACCACGGGCAACTATGTATATCTGCAAAGCGATTCTGGTGACTATATCGGCGCCGGTCAGACACATACGTACACGGCGCTCGACAGTCAGATCAATCCCAGTGTCAACGAAGGCCTTTTCACGTTAAGCACGATCGGTGCCCAACGCTGGACCGGCAACTTCAAAGCCATGGACAGCCTGAGACAACTTGAGCCTGGATACTATGGCGATCT
>NW_014628759.1:0-235 GCF_000485595.1 Priapulus caudatus | reverse complement strand
TACTGATACAGTTTATTCCAGATGGGGAGAACTCGACGACATATTTGATAGGGAAACAGGTGAGTGCAATGTAGAAGAATGTATTCTTGAACGGGAGGGTGAAGGATTCGGGGTGCTACCACTTGTTGACCTTACCGGTCATACATGGGCTTCTAATTCTGAGGTTAATGAGCTTTTCATGTCATATCTGAGTGGGACTGGGTTGGACAGCCTCAACAGTGACAATAGTAAGAAC
>NW_014628757.1:0-235 GCF_000485595.1 Priapulus caudatus | reverse complement strand
TGGAGCAGGCAGGTTAGAATTAAGGGGGGGAGGGTGGGTGTGAGAAGGGAGGGTGGGTGTTGTAGTACTGAGAAAGGTAGGTGAGTGGGTTGAAGAATGAGGAGGGAGGGATGTTAGGTACATAACAGGGTGGGTGCATAGCTTAGAATGGTATATATGGAGTGGTAGTGAGGAGACTGGGTGGGACAGGTGGGTTAGTACAGAGATGCCAACACTTTTCTGAACAAACTGTAGT
>NW_014628756.1:0-235 GCF_000485595.1 Priapulus caudatus | reverse complement strand
CGTGTGTGCTCATCTAAACTGAACACGAGACAACAACAGACGTCACCGCGCAAAAAGCAATGTCATCATCTAGTTACGTGATAATTGCGTTTCGCCGTAATTTCAGTTCTCGGGTCAGCGCGCATCCTAATCAGAAAAAATATCGAGACGAGACGTGGTTAGCTGCTGCGTAAGTGATCGTGAGATACTAGTATCATCTGCTTATACGCGCCGACGTTCTTTCTCTCTCCCTCTC
>NW_014628755.1:0-235 GCF_000485595.1 Priapulus caudatus | reverse complement strand
CTCTCTCTCTCCTCTCCCTCCTCTCTCTCTTCTCTCTCTCTCTCTCCTCTCTCCCTCCTCTTCTCTCTCTCTCTCTCTCTCTCTCTCTCTCTCTCTCTTTCTCTCGCACTCTCTCTCTCTCTCTTTCCTTTCTGTGCTCCTCCTTTGTTGCCATGCTCTTTACCTTTTCTCCATTACTTTTCCCCGCACTGTTACGACCCTTCCCCTCACTCCAGGGGGGTGTCTATATTCAAGC
>NW_014628754.1:0-235 GCF_000485595.1 Priapulus caudatus | reverse complement strand
TCTCTCTCTCTCTCTCTCTCTCTCTCTCTCTCTCTCTCTCTTCTTCTTCTTCTTCCTTCCTCCTCTCTCTCTCTCTCTCTCTCTCTCTCTCTCCCTCTCTCGCTCTCTCTCTCGCTCGCGTGCTCTCTCTCGCTCTCTCTCTCTCTCTCTCTCTCTCTCGTTCTCTCGCTCTCTCGCTCTCTCGCTCGCGCGCTCTCACTCTCTCGCGTGCTCTCTCTCTCTCTCTCTGTCTCTC
>NW_014628753.1:0-235 GCF_000485595.1 Priapulus caudatus | reverse complement strand
TTTTATGGATGCGACGAGCGCTTATACCGATGCGCTTGAGCCAGTGCTCGTCAAAATGATTGATGACATTGAGAATGATACCTATGCTTTTTCCAAGGAAGGCTTGCCGTTTATGACAATGGTAAGAGCAGCCTCGCAACTTGCATTACCCTTTAGACCGTTGTTAATGCGGATTGATGATACGCATATGCACGGCTTTGAAGGTGAGTAATTTATAAATAATATGCTTTGAATT
>NW_014628752.1:0-235 GCF_000485595.1 Priapulus caudatus | reverse complement strand
TCTCCACCTCCTGCCTCCTCCTACTTCTCCTCCTCCTTCTCTCCCTTCTCCTCCTCCTTCTCCTCCTCCTGAGTCCTCACCCTCTCCCACCTCCGCCTCCTGCTACTTCTCCTCTCTCACATCGGTGAGGCAGCATCCTGGCAAGCACGCGTGCGCGCGGGGGGAGAAGGAAGGAGGGGCGACGGGAGGTGACCAGGGAAGGAGGGGCGACGGGAGGTGACCAGGGAAGGAGGGG
>NW_014628750.1:0-235 GCF_000485595.1 Priapulus caudatus | reverse complement strand
CGAACGTTTCAACGCCGAGCACACCTCCGTTGGAGTCGATTGCGGCGGCGACGTGGAAGTCGAGATGGGTGTCAACACCGCCCGTGACGGTGATTGTTCTGTTCTCTAGAATGGTCATTGCCATCCTTTCAGTAGCTGTGAATGGGTTGGCACGCACCTGCCGGGACGGCGACATCAACTGCGAGAACTGTTGGCGCAGTTCTCGAGTCACAGTCGTTGCCCGACCGGTGGGTGC
>NW_014628749.1:0-235 GCF_000485595.1 Priapulus caudatus | reverse complement strand
GTTTGGCGGGACCCGCGAGGGTGTGCAGGCGGCGAGCTATCAATATCTCGGCAAACCCGCGTTACATTTAACTCGCGCCGAAGCTGCGCTACTGGCGGTATTGCCGCAAGCGCCGAGCCGACTGCGCCCCGACCGACATCCGCATCGTGCGCAACAGGCGCGCGACAAAGTGCTGCAACGCTTGCAAAGGCTTAATGTCTGGAGTGCCAATGAAGTCCAACAGGCAGCCAGGGAG
>NW_014628748.1:0-235 GCF_000485595.1 Priapulus caudatus | reverse complement strand
TCTTCTATGGTCTTTAGGAGTGACGACAGAAGCTCCCCGTAACACCATCTGATTTACCATGAACTTACCATTGTATTCGCCGACGGCACCTTTCTGGCAAACTCGACCGCTTGAGGCATATAATCCTCAATTTCTAAAGGTTCACAAAGAGCCTCTGTATACTTTCGAGTATTCAAGTATTTTTTAGCAGTATTTTATTTTTAGTGCTCAAGATCAAAATTCACCTGTGTTTTTC
>NW_014628747.1:0-235 GCF_000485595.1 Priapulus caudatus | reverse complement strand
GGAGGGAGGAGGGGAAGAAGGAGGTCAAACACACGGGCTTCAGTGAGAGAGAGAGGAGGAGGAGGAAGGAGGGGAGGGGAGGAGGAGAAGGGAGGAGGGTGAGATGGAGGAGGAAGGAGAGGAGGGGATGAGAGAGAAGGAGGAGGTCAAACACACGGGAAGCCGCAGAATGCAGCGATGAGCACATGAAGGCGAGCAGGCGATAGGCGAGCAGCAGATAGCAGCAGAATTGCCG
>NW_014628746.1:0-235 GCF_000485595.1 Priapulus caudatus | reverse complement strand
AGAATTCTTTAATGACTTGCCATGTTTTGAATCAATTTTATTGTTTGATGAATGTCTTAGATCATGGTAAAAAATTAGCACTAAAATGGATTTCATATATACAGGCCCGTAGCCAGCTTTATATTTGGGGGGTTCGTTTTTCAATGTTGACAATTTGCTTGGCAGGGGCGTGTACAGGATTTGTACCATGTATGGTCTAACTGTAACCCAAAGTTGCGAGCACGCGAAGGGGGGG
>NW_014628745.1:0-235 GCF_000485595.1 Priapulus caudatus | reverse complement strand
TCCTCCTCTACCTCCTCTCTCTCTCTCTCTCTCTCTCTCTCTCTCCTTTCTCTTTCTCTTTCTCTTTGTCTCTCTCTCTCTCTCTCTATCTCTCTATCCATCTCTCTATCCATCTATCTATCTATCTATCTATCTATCTATCTATCTATCTATCTATCTATCTATCTATCTATCTATCTATCTATCTATCTATCTATCTATCTATCTATCTATCTATCTATCTATCTATCTATCT
>NW_014628744.1:0-235 GCF_000485595.1 Priapulus caudatus | reverse complement strand
ATCACTGCGGGCATGACAATCAATGCGAATACTGGCGTGTTCTCATGGACGCCAACAGAAAGCCAGGGTGGGAGCGCTCCAACAGTTACGGTTATGGTGACCGATAGCGGCACGGGTAATTTGGTTGATGGCGAAACCTTCACAATCACAGTGAATGATGTGAATACCGCCCCTGTCTTAGGTGCGATTGGCAACCAATCTATCGACGAGTTGACAACATTAAGTTTCACCGCGG
>NW_014628743.1:0-235 GCF_000485595.1 Priapulus caudatus | reverse complement strand
TGTTGGCCGACAGTCGACTGTCAGGTCGTATCGAGATTAATTTAGCGCTGTGCCAGCCCAATTGAGCTACTACAGTTAAATTCCTATCTGATTTTATATTTGCAGCTAATGTGAGTCCTAACGGATGTTTGCAAGCTGTTTGCAAATAATGTGAGCCCATTCTCATTTAATGTGAGCCGAGACACACTTATATTTGCAAATAAAGTGGGCTGAAAATGGCGATGTTTGCAAGTCC
>NW_014628742.1:0-235 GCF_000485595.1 Priapulus caudatus | reverse complement strand
CGGGAAGGGGAAGGAGTAGGAGAAGCGGAAGGGGAAGGGGAAGGGGAAGGAGAAGGAGAAGGGGAAGGGGAAAGGGAAGGGGAAGGAGAAGGAGAAGGAGAAGGGGAAGGGGACGGGGAAGAGAAAGGGAAGGATAAGGGGAAGGGGGAGGAGAAGGGGACGGGGAAGAAGAAGGGGAAGGAGAAGGAGAAGGAGAAGGAGAAGGAGAAGGAAAAGGAAAAGAAGAAGGGAAAGG
>NW_014628741.1:0-235 GCF_000485595.1 Priapulus caudatus | reverse complement strand
AATGAACGCCGTGTCGCTGCCTCTCCCGCGCTTCTATTATCGTCTGCTAATTATTTGATCTTCAGCCTCTTTCCCTTCTCCGCTGCCGCCGCCGCCGCCGCAGCCGCAGCAGTAGCAGCAGCAGCAGCAGCAGCAGCCGCCGCCCCGCCTCTGCAGCAGCAGCAGCAGCAATAGCAGCAGTTGCAGCAGCAGCAGCAGCAGCAGCAGCAGCAGCAGCAATAGCAGCAGTTGCAGC
>NW_014628740.1:0-235 GCF_000485595.1 Priapulus caudatus | reverse complement strand
TGCAAACTGGCAGATTTACGTCCGTCGCAATATCGCAATATTGCGTGTTTGCTCTACCCTCCTCCCCCTCTCCCCTCTCCCCTTCTCCCCTCTCCCCTCTCCCTCCTCCCCCTCTCCCCTCTACCCTCCTCCCCTTCCCCTCTACCCCTCCTCCCCTCTCTCCCTCTCCCCCTCTCCCCCTCTCCTCCTCCCATAGCGACATTGTAATCAAATAACGTCCGTGAATCGTGTTTTC
>NW_014628739.1:0-235 GCF_000485595.1 Priapulus caudatus | reverse complement strand
TAGAAGAGGAGGAGGAGGAGGTAGAGGAGGAGGAGGAGGAGGAGAAGAGGAGGTGGAGGAAGTAGAGAAGGGAGAAGGTAGCGGAGGGCCAGGTGGTGGAGGAGGGGAGAAGGTGGTGGGAGGAGGTGGAGGAGGAGAAGAGGAGGTGGAGGAGGAGGAGTAGAGGATGAGTGGAGGAGGAGAGGAGGTGGAGGAGGGAGGAGGTAGAGGAGGAGAAGGAGGAGGAGGGGACATT
>NW_014628738.1:0-235 GCF_000485595.1 Priapulus caudatus | reverse complement strand
CACACACACACACACACACACACACACACACACACACACACACACACACACACACACACACACACACACACACACACACACACACATACACACGTACGCGCACACTTCAACATACAGACGGATTCCCCCTCCCCCGCGCGCGCAGGGAGAGACAGAGGGGAGACAGAAAAAGTGAGAGAGAAAGACAGAGGGAGAGAGAGAGAGAGAGAGAGAGAGAGAGAGAGAGAGAGAGAGT
>NW_014628737.1:0-235 GCF_000485595.1 Priapulus caudatus | reverse complement strand
TCTCTCTCTCTTCTCTCTTCTCTCCCCCCTTCTCTCTCTCTCTCTCTGTCTCTCTCTCTTTCTCTCTCTCTCAACAACAACAACAACAACAACAACAACAACAACAACAGCAGCCGCAGGGTCCGGCTGTACCCAGGGAGATATAAACATTAGCTGTATAGTTAGCGCTGTATCTCTCTCTCTCTCTCTTTCTTTCTCTCTCCCTCTGTCTCTCTCTCTCTCTTCTTTCTTCTCT
>NW_014628736.1:0-235 GCF_000485595.1 Priapulus caudatus | reverse complement strand
CTGTATCATCCATCTCTGTATCATCCATCTCTGTATCATCCATCTCTGTATCATCCATCTCTGTATCATACATCTCTGCATCACCCATCTCTGTATCACCCATCTCTGTATCACCCATCTCTGTATCAACCATCTCTGTATCAACCATCTCTGTATCACCCATCTCTGTATCACCATCTCTGTATCACCCATCTCTGTATCAACCATCTCTGTATCAACCATCTCTGTATCACCC
>NW_014628735.1:0-235 GCF_000485595.1 Priapulus caudatus | reverse complement strand
CCCAGCGCGAAGAAACCGGCGATACCGTGGATAACACCCGAAGCATAAGCATCGTGGTAACCTAATACCTGCACCATCCAGCCATCCGGATGCCAGCCCCAGGCTGCATCAATAATCCAAAAGAAAGAACCAATAGCAACGGCCAGAATCATGAAACCGCTAGTTTTGATGCGCTCAATAACCGCGCCGGAAACAATCGAAGCGGCTGTCCACGAGAACAGCAGAAATGCTGCCC
>NW_014628734.1:0-235 GCF_000485595.1 Priapulus caudatus | reverse complement strand
CGCGGGTGTGTGTGCGCGCGCGGGTGTGTGTGTGGGCGTGCGTGCGTGCGTGTGCGTGTGTGTGCGCGTGCGTGTGTGTGCGTGTGTGTGTGCGTGCGTGCGCGCGCGGATGTGTGTGCGCGCGCGGGTGGGTGTGTGTGTGTGCGCGCGTGCGCGCGGGTGTGTGTATGTGAGCGCATAAGTCGTGTGCGTGCGCGCGCGGGTGTGTGTGTGTGTGTGTGTGTGTGTGTGTGTG
>NW_014628733.1:0-235 GCF_000485595.1 Priapulus caudatus | reverse complement strand
TCTCGTTCTCTATCTCTCTCTCTCTCTCTCTCTCGCTCTCTCTTTCTGATCAGTACGAGACAGTATTTGCAGCGGATGACCCGAGTTCAGCTCGCTGCAGGGACGAGTCATATTTAGCTTGAGAAGTCTTCAATAATCAGCACAAAAATAGTGACCCCCACGGAAAGGCAATCGTGAAAAACATTAATGAAAAGAACATCCTAATTCTCCATTTACAATAAAAGCCAAGACTACA
>NW_014628732.1:0-235 GCF_000485595.1 Priapulus caudatus | reverse complement strand
ACACACACACACACACACGCGCACACACACACACACACACACACACACACACACACACACACACAGCGATGCCGCCATCACGATCTCCTAAAAACCCGACCGACTGAACCGACGACTCTTTATGTGCGTGCGTACGTGCGTGCGTGCGTGCGTGCGTGTGTGTGTGTGTGTGTGCTTGCGTGCGTGCGTGCGTGCGTGCGTGCGTGCGTGCGTGCATGCGTGTGTGCGTGCGTGC
>NW_014628731.1:0-235 GCF_000485595.1 Priapulus caudatus | reverse complement strand
AGAGAGAGAGAGAGTGAAAAAAGACCCCGCTCTTGAAAACACGCCGGCAACAGGTAGAGTTACACTGCATGCACACATGCCGGCAAGTACCGGTGGGATAGAGACGGTCAGAGGATATATTGCACCCGAATAAGAGCCCAGAGAGTGCGTGTGAGAGAGAGAAAAGGAGAAAGAGAGAGCGAGACTGAGAGGGGGAGAAAGAAAGAAAGAGAGAGAGAGAGAGAGAGAGAGAGAG
>NW_014628730.1:0-235 GCF_000485595.1 Priapulus caudatus | reverse complement strand
TGCTGCTGCTGCTGCTGCTGCTGCTACTGCTGCTGCTGCTGCTGATGCTGCTACTGCTACTGCTGCTGCTGCTGCTGCTACTGCTGCTGCTACTGCTACTGCTGCTGATGATGATGATGTCAGATAATGATGATGATAATACTGCTGCTGCTGCTACTGCTGTTCTGTTGCTGCTGCTGCTGCTGCTTGATGCTGCTACTGCTGCTGCTGCTGATGCTGCTACTGCTACTGCTGC
>NW_014628729.1:0-235 GCF_000485595.1 Priapulus caudatus | reverse complement strand
AAACAACATGCCATAGTTCGCTGGTATTATCTATATATATGCAGCGTTTATATGGCACCAAATCACAGCAGTAGAGGCACGCGCACGCAGCTACCGTGATGGAGGAATGGGAAGGAGGAACTAGAAGGAGGAGTGAGTGTATATAGATATGTAGGTAGAGGAGGAGGGGAGGAAGAGGAGGAGGCGGACGAGAGAGAGAAGAAAGAGGTAGGAGAAGGACGACGAGGAGAAGGGG
>NW_014628728.1:0-235 GCF_000485595.1 Priapulus caudatus | reverse complement strand
GCCTACAACAATTGGGAACTTGATAAAGCTAAGGACGCTAAAACCATTGCTATAGAAGCAAAACGTATAACAGATGTACCTGGAACACATATTATTAGCTACACTAGTCCAATTGATACCATAAAAATTGAACACGAAGCACATAACAGACAAGGTTTTGCTTTAGGTGCTGTGATAGCTGCAGAATGGATTATAGATAAAAGTGGTGTATTTACTATGAAAGATGTGTTAAATA
>NW_014628727.1:0-235 GCF_000485595.1 Priapulus caudatus | reverse complement strand
ATTTATCGTTGCAAGGAGGTCAAGAGACACGAGATAAATATGCAAAAATCATTTTAAAATATCCTGCATAAAAAAGAAGGTTTCGCGCCCGTGCATGATAAATCAGATCCACAATTAATTTCTGATCTTTTTGGTATGAGTAAAGGTGCGTTTAAAAAAGCCATTGGCGGTTTATATAAACAAAGAGTCATTAGTATAGAGAAGGATGGAATTCGCTTGCTTGAAAAATAAAGGC
>NW_014628726.1:0-235 GCF_000485595.1 Priapulus caudatus | reverse complement strand
GTGTGTGTGTGCGCGCGCGTGCGTGCGTGCGTGCGTGCGCGAGCGTGTGCGTGCGTGCGTGCGTGCTGCGTGCGTGTGTGTGTGTGTGCGTGTGTGTGCGTGGTGCGTGCGTGCGAGTGTGTGTGTGTGTGCATGCGAGTGTGTGTGCGTGTGTGCGTGCGAGTGTGCATGCGTGCGTGCGTGCGTGCGAGTGTGTGTGTGTGTGCATGCGAGTGTGTGTGCGTGCGTGTGTGCG
>NW_014628725.1:0-235 GCF_000485595.1 Priapulus caudatus | reverse complement strand
GCCACCACACTGAATACTCCAGCAAGCTGTCAATGGCTTCAGTATAGGGTGACACTTTTATCCAGCCCTGAATGCCGAACGCTCCGGTAATATGACCCATGACGATCATTGGTGCTGCTGATCGATCCGTTTTTTTAACATTTGCGACGGCTTCTTTCAGGACACCAGACTGTTTGATGAGTCGTGTGACAGTGCTAGTAAGCTGCGCGCCTTGAGATTGCCAAAATTTAATGCG
>NW_014628724.1:0-235 GCF_000485595.1 Priapulus caudatus | reverse complement strand
GCCTGGTGGATAAATAAATTTATGAAGAGCATGTCTGCTTAATGTTCGGACTTCATCTTTATCAGTTGGAAATAAAATAGTAGTTTTAGCCAATGCGTTCTGCGTCTTTAGCAACTATAAATGGGTGCCTTAAGCTTTGTCATGCCTTGCATGTCCCGTTACTTTTTGAAAAGAGCTATGCGGGCAGGGGCCTTATTTTATGCTGCATAATGTGGAGCCGGCAAAAGACAAGGCC
>NW_014628723.1:0-235 GCF_000485595.1 Priapulus caudatus | reverse complement strand
GCCTGGTTCTCATTAATGAACATTTATAGGACAGATTGACGAAATTGCTAGTTAGGTACTTTCTTCTAGATGGCATACAGCTTCCACTACTAACGCCATGCCCAACGGTGTCAGAGTTTTAGCGTAAAATGCCCCATTCACTTCCAGGCAAAAGCGGGTTCTGGTTCCTGCTTGCCACGATGTTGAATCTGCAATCCATTAAGGAAATTTCGCAACACCTGATTTTGGCATTTAC
>NW_014628722.1:0-235 GCF_000485595.1 Priapulus caudatus | reverse complement strand
GGTGAGCGTGTAGGCGCGCATGCACACGTTGGTGTGCGTGTATATAGGCGTGCATGCACACGTTGGTGTGCGTGTGTGCGTGCATGCACACGTTGGTGTGCGTGTAGGCGTGCATGCACACGTTGGTGTGCGTGTGTGCGCGCATGCACACGTTGGTGTGCGTGTGTGCGCGCATGCACACGTTGGTGTGCGTGTAGGCGTGCATGCACACGTTGGTGTGCGTGTAGGCGTGCAT
>NW_014628721.1:0-235 GCF_000485595.1 Priapulus caudatus | reverse complement strand
TGTGTGTGAGTGTGTGTGTGTATGTATGTGTGTGCGTGTGTGTGTGTGTGTGTGCGCGTGCGTGCGTGTGTGTTGATGTTTGCACGCGTCTTCTAGACACCGCCGCCGCCGCCGCGTGCGTGCGTGCGTGGCTCGGGGGCCGGTGACGAGGGACGAACGCACGCACGCACACAAACACACGCGCGCACTCACACACACACAAACAACACACACACACACACACACACACACACAC
>NW_014628720.1:0-235 GCF_000485595.1 Priapulus caudatus | reverse complement strand
CTATCTGTGGAAGATGGCAGCGCTTATGAAACAATAAACAACATTCATAACGATTGGATGTATTCCGCAAGACGATATGCAGGACAAAGCCAGCGGTTTGTTGAAGGCTTGGATATTGAACAGGTGTTTTACCCTGTAAAAAATGTATATTCAGTACAACGTCTGCAGAAACTTGAACGGAAAGCTAAGATGGCTGAACAGCAGAAACAATGGTTGCTTGCGTTTGAATATTGGT
>NW_014628719.1:0-235 GCF_000485595.1 Priapulus caudatus | reverse complement strand
TAGTGGAAGACGACAGCATCGATGACGCGGTAAGGGAGCGCGTATTTCTCCCTCCCTCCCCTCCCTCGCTCCCTCCCCTCCTTCCCCTCCTCCCTCTCTCCTTCCCCTCCTCCTTCACCCGCGGCGTACCTGAGGTAGTGGAAGACGACAGCATCGATGACGCGGTAAGGCAGCGCGTATTCCTCCCTCCCCTCCCTCGCTCCCTCCCCTCCCTCCCTCTCCTCCCTCTCTCCTT
>NW_014628718.1:0-235 GCF_000485595.1 Priapulus caudatus | reverse complement strand
GTTTCGGTGTTATAACCCCAGTCTACTAATTGCAGTTTAATATCACGGAGTCTTGCATTGCTAGCAACCTTCAATAGCGTTGGCAAGCGATCTTCAATAAACATAATCTGCTGACTGGGGTGCTGCTTTGTTAGTAGCGTCAAAGTGTCTTGCTTACTTATTTGGCTTTCCATGCCATAGATGTTTTGCTCTCGGAAGCTAATGTTATTGGCTTGTAATATATGTTTTACAAAAC
>NW_014628717.1:0-235 GCF_000485595.1 Priapulus caudatus | reverse complement strand
TCTCTCTCTCTCTCTCTCGTCTCTCGTCTCTCTCTCTCTCTCTCTCTCTCTCTCTCTCTCTCTCTCTCTCTCTCTCTCTCTCTCTCTCTCTCTCTCTCTCTCTCTCTCTCTCTCTCTCTCTCTCTCTCTCTCTCTCTCTCTCTCTCTCTCTCTCTCTCTCTCTCTCTCTCTCTCTCTCTCTCTCTCTCTCTCTCTCTCTCTCTCTCTCTCTCTCTCTCTCTCTCTCTCTCTCTCT
>NW_014628716.1:0-235 GCF_000485595.1 Priapulus caudatus | reverse complement strand
CCTCGTGAACCAATGTGTGCCACTGTGATAATTCTGATGAATCTAAGATGAACTGCTTACTCATGTTTCCATCCTCTAACTAGCATTAGATGATATTTTTAAGCATTTATAAAGTTATAGTACTTTTTTGCTAGAAGCGCCATGTAATCACGCTAAATAGGGGGGTTTTGAGTTATACTTCGCAACTAATTTTACCAATAATTAAACAAAAGATAGGCTTAGCAGTTACATGGCA
>NW_014628715.1:0-235 GCF_000485595.1 Priapulus caudatus | reverse complement strand
CTGTACGTGATACACCCCCCGAGATCTCCACATTAGCATCGTCGCCACGGTTACCGCACGTGCAGCAGCCTCAGCATCGTCGCACGGTTACCGCCCGTGTAGCAGTCTCAGCATCGTCGCTACGGTTACCGCCCGTGTAGCAGTCTCAGCATCGTCGCCACGGTTACCGCACGTGTAGCAGCCTCAGCATCGTCGCCACGGTTACCGCACGTGTAGCAGCCTCAGCATCACCTCC
>NW_014628714.1:0-235 GCF_000485595.1 Priapulus caudatus | reverse complement strand
AGAGAGAGAGAGAGAGAGAGAGAACAAGAGAAGAAAAAGAAAGATGCGAGAGAGCGACATCGCTCGTACGTTTGCGATGTCGATCGCGAAGCTGATCTTGTGTTTTAGTCCCGTCGGCGGCGGTCGCTTCAGGTGGTCCAGCAGACAGCCGAGCGGAGCGTACTCCATGATAAGACACGTCATGCAATCTTGCGCTGCAAGACAAACGAAGTCACGACTTAACCGAATGCGCCAG
>NW_014628713.1:0-235 GCF_000485595.1 Priapulus caudatus | reverse complement strand
CTATAGAGTCTATTGAGATTCTATAGAATCTATATAGAGATTCTATATAATATATCTATAATAGAGATTATCTCTATTATTTGCTCCTGGTTGTATGTTCTGGGAAGATGACTGCATTTGATCATATATTCTGTCTACTTTTTTCTGAACGGGGAAACTGCCCCTGTGCCCCCCCCTCCCGGCTAGCTACGGTCCTGTCTACTATAATGCTCATACTCTCTCCTATACATCACGC
>NW_014628712.1:0-235 GCF_000485595.1 Priapulus caudatus | reverse complement strand
CTGACCAGACGTCGGTGCGGGTATTGCGGCGGCGACGGCGACACGACAGCGATGCGTAGAGCCGTATAGCGATTACCACGCCGCTATGCTGCTGTTAGCTATAGTGTCGTCGTGCAATGTGGGGCAGATTTAAGTGTCACCAGCTATAGCTAGCGATTTACCTGGGTAGAATAGGCGAACATGTAAGAGAGCGAGTCTGGATTTACTGCGATCTGATAATGGTATATATATATAT
>NW_014628711.1:0-235 GCF_000485595.1 Priapulus caudatus | reverse complement strand
ATATTGCATAGTGCATAGTGCATAGTCATGCACTATGCCTGCATGGTGCATGGTGCATGGTGCATAGTGCATAGTGCATAGCGCATAGTGCATAGTGCATACACAGTAGTACATACTGCAGAGTGCATAGTGGTACAGTGTATGCACTATGCACTATGCACTATGCAGTACAGTGTATGCACTATGCACTATGCATTATGCACTATGCACTATGCACTATGTGCATAGTGCATAG
>NW_014628710.1:0-235 GCF_000485595.1 Priapulus caudatus | reverse complement strand
CGGGAGCCCGCCGATGAGGGTGAGATGACGGCAACCTCGGCGGCCCAAGCGAAGGCAGAAGAAAGGCGCCAGAAGCAGCGTCGGGAGCGCCGCCGAAGACAGGCGGCGCAGGATGCCGCCGCAGCAAGCGCCGCCGAGGAGGTCCGCCTGACGGAAGGGAAGCGGAAGAAGGCATTGAAGGCGCGCTATTGCCGGGAGAAGGCCTGAGCGAGGGTGACGACCCGAGTGTGGTGAC
>NW_014628709.1:0-235 GCF_000485595.1 Priapulus caudatus | reverse complement strand
ACAAGGTGTCATATCATATCGAAACATATAATCACCTATTATTATATTGTTATAATACATTATATATAATTGTTATATATTATTACGGGGATTTATATTCTCTGGTTGCTCCTGGTTGCTCTGGCTCAGCCATGGTTGTACTCTATGGTTGTACGCCCCGTACCACAGCAAGGCCAGATAAACACAGAAAACAGGTGGGCCGGCCGCGAAATTTTTTCCCCACTGCAGTTCCGGA
>NW_014628708.1:0-235 GCF_000485595.1 Priapulus caudatus | reverse complement strand
ACTGCATGGATTCATCTCACACATATTTCCAAACACACCTTGAGGACAGAGGCAGAGTGGATCATAGGAACCAGGATCAACCAGACAAGTACCATTGTTACAGTCCGTTATACCACATGGGTCCATATCACACATTGCTCCTGTTATTCCATGAGAACAAACACACGAGGCAGTATAGGAAACCGGATCAACAGCGCAAGTACCAGTGTTACAATCTAATGTACTGCATGGATTC
>NW_014628707.1:0-235 GCF_000485595.1 Priapulus caudatus | reverse complement strand
TGTGTGTGTGTGTGTGTGTGTGTGTGTGTGTGTGTGTGTGTGTGTGTGTGTGTGTGTGTGTGTGTGTGTGTGTGTGTGTGTGTGTGTGTGTAGCCTGTCGTTGGTATAACGATTCAGTATATAGTATAGCGTGTACGCGTTGCGTGAGAGAGAGAAAGAGAAATGGATTGAGAAAAAAAGAGAGATTTAAATGTGGAGAGAGAATGGAAGACAGACAGACAGACAGACAGACAGA
>NW_014628706.1:0-235 GCF_000485595.1 Priapulus caudatus | reverse complement strand
ATTTGTGGCAGCTAGCAGAAGTCAGCTTCTTCATCTATCTGTCAACGCTTTGTCACAAACAGCGTCTACAGTACAGATCTCAGCCATCCGTTTCCACTTACCGTTGATGACTGTTGTGTCTAAATGCAGCGTGAATATGTAAAACTGGCGCGTACATCTCACTCCCATCACTCTCTCTCTCTCTCTCTCTCTCTCTCTCTCTCTCTCTCTCTCTCTCTCTCTCTCTCTCTCTCTC
>NW_014628705.1:0-235 GCF_000485595.1 Priapulus caudatus | reverse complement strand
GCACGCACACACACACACACACACACACACACACACACACACACGCACAATATTTTATCTTAGGCCCTACAACCTCATCACGGATCTACCGACAAGTGATGTGGCTAAGAAAGCTGGGCGACATCGACAGAAATGACTGGCCGAGGCTGCCCTAGCGGCACGTGTAATCGGACATGTTAATTGATTAATTCGCGATAATTGTGGCGGATGGGGGAATTCGTTAGTTACAGTGAAC
>NW_014628704.1:0-235 GCF_000485595.1 Priapulus caudatus | reverse complement strand
GCTGCTGCTGCTACTGCTACTGCTGCTGCTACTGCTACTACTACTGCTGCTGCAGCCTCATGGATGTAAAGAGAAGCCATTCATACCTCCGCTGCACGTCTGCTTGCGCGTGTCTGCGTGCACGAACGTCGGCGTTTGCTGAATCGTTGCTGTGAATGAGTGAGTGCGATAGAACGCGACCGCATCCCTAATGGATGAAGGGCTTTCTCTATTTTTTCTTCCTCCTCCCCCTCCT
>NW_014628703.1:0-235 GCF_000485595.1 Priapulus caudatus | reverse complement strand
CACGCACGCACGCACGCACGCACGCACGCACGCACGCACGCACGCACGCACGCACGCACGCCCGCCCGCACGCACGCACGCACACACACACACACACACACACACACACACACACACACACAACGCTGACGCACGTGTCTATATCTGTCTCAGAACTATAAGTCCATGCCACGCTATCAGATGGCCAGCATCGCAGCCTTTCTTCTACTAGCACTCACTGCGATTGATCAGCGCG
>NW_014628702.1:0-235 GCF_000485595.1 Priapulus caudatus | reverse complement strand
CTCTCTCTCTCTCTCTCTCTCTCTCTCTCTCTCTCTCTCTCTCTCTCTCTCTCTCTCTCTCTCTCTCTCTCTCTCTCTCTCTCTCTCTCTCTCTCTCTCTCTCTGGGAGAGCAATGAGGCAGAGTTACGAACGAGGCCCTTTGAACATGCCGCCGCTAATTTACCGCCAAGTTAAAATCCCTTCAGGAAGTTCCTCCTGCTTGTTCAATCTCCTGCCTCCTCTCTCTCTCTCTCT
>NW_014628701.1:0-235 GCF_000485595.1 Priapulus caudatus | reverse complement strand
GTGTGTGTGTGTGTGTGTGTGTGTGTGTGTGTGTGTGTGTGTGTTGATATCATCGGTTATTGTAAAGGATTATTGATGTTGTCTCAGCGAGTGACGTCTTTACGGTGATAATAGTTCATCGATAAATCCACACATCCAGCTATCCACTCATATTCATTCATTCATTCATTCATTCATTCATCCGTGCGTAAATAAACTCATCCATACATCCTTCTATGCTTTTGTCAGTTCGTCC
>NW_014628700.1:0-235 GCF_000485595.1 Priapulus caudatus | reverse complement strand
TCTCGTCTCTCTCTCTCTCTCTCTCTCTCTCTCTCTCTCTCTCTGTTCGTCTGTTTCTCTCTCTCTCTCTCTCTCGCTCGCTATCTCTGTCTGTCGGTCTGTGTCTGTTTCTCTCGCTCTCTCTCTGTCTGTCTGTTTGTCTGTGTCTGTTTCTCTCTTGCTTTCGCTTTCTCTCCCCCTCTACCCCCTCTCTCGCGCTCTCTCCCCTCTCTTCCTCTCTCTCCCCCTCTGCCGC
>NW_014628699.1:0-235 GCF_000485595.1 Priapulus caudatus | reverse complement strand
TTGTTACTGAGCCTTCCAGTGCAGCAAATCTGTGATCGGATGTCATAAGGAGAAGTACTGCAGCATGCGTTGTTCGAACCTTTGGAACTGAGCCTTTCATTGCAGCAAATCTGTGATCGGGTGTTATAAGGAGAAGTATTGCAGCATGCGTTGTTCGAACCTTTGGAACTGAGCCTTTCATTGCAGCAAATCTGTGATCGGGTGTTATAAGGAGAAGTATTGCAGTGTAGTCGCT
>NW_014628698.1:0-235 GCF_000485595.1 Priapulus caudatus | reverse complement strand
CTCTCTCACACACTACACACACACTACTCTTTCTTTCTCTCTCTCTCTCCTCCTCTCTCTCTCTCTCTCTCTCCTTTTTTTTCCCGCTTACTCTTTCTCGCTCATTGTCGCCCCTCTCTCTGTTTCGGACTCTGCTTTCTCCCCTCCTCCTCCTACCTCCTCTTTTCTCCTCCTCCGTCCTCCTCCTTCCTCCTCCTTTCTCCTTCTCCTTCCTCCTCCTTCATCCTCCTTCCTC
>NW_014628696.1:0-235 GCF_000485595.1 Priapulus caudatus | reverse complement strand
ATAGGGTCTATGTCCCCCAGGGTACTGCCGGAACGTACCCAGGTTACGTTCCGGCAGTACCCTGGGGGACATAGACCCTGTCAGCACTTAGTGGGGCCGTGTTTGCAGCATTATGGCTCGCAGCATGGCACCGCATGCAGGTTGTTCTGACCAGCACGCGTGTCTTGTTTCCTGTGTTGCAGACCAGGCGGACATCTTGCGTCGAGAGCTGGACTCGCGCTTCCTCGCGTCGCAC
>NW_014628695.1:0-235 GCF_000485595.1 Priapulus caudatus | reverse complement strand
GGAAAACGCGAAAAGATATTTTTTAAATATTAAAAAAAAAGAAAGATAATTATAAATAATATTAATTATATAATGACTAATATTATAATAAGAAAATAAGCCCAAAAGTAAAAGTCTGTTGACGAAACAAAGGCGTCACGAGAGGCCTCTGTCGTCCACGGATGGAGGGGGAGGGAAAGCATCTACACACCGTCTGTGCTCGCACCGGTATCTCACCGCTCACAGACTCGGCTTT
>NW_014628694.1:0-235 GCF_000485595.1 Priapulus caudatus | reverse complement strand
GAATAATAAAGTGAGTAATTGTCCGGGGGGTAAATGTCCGGGGGTAATTGTCCGGGGGGTGATTGTCCGGGGGGTAAATGTCGGGGAGGGAGGGGGTAAATGTCCGGGGGGTAAATCTCCGGGGGTAATTGTCCGGGGGGTGATTGTCCGGGGGGGATTTGTCCTAGAACCGTCATTACACACAGGTGACAAGAAATATTGAGATTAACAAGATTAATATTACTCTACAGTCTAC
>NW_014628693.1:0-235 GCF_000485595.1 Priapulus caudatus | reverse complement strand
GACTAACGACGCACGCGCGACGACCAATGACGAACGCGACGACCAACGACGCACGCGACGACCGACGGCGCACGCGCGACGACCAACGACGCACGCGACGACCGACGTGGCACGCGACGACCAACGACGCACGCGACGACCAACGACGCACGCGACGACCGACGACGAACGCGACGACCAACGACGCACGCGACGACCAACGACGCACGCGACGACGACCAATGACGAACGCGAC
>NW_014628692.1:0-235 GCF_000485595.1 Priapulus caudatus | reverse complement strand
GGTCGTCGTGGTCGTCGTGGTCCTCGTGGTGCTGGTCGTCGCGTCGTGGTGGTCGTGGTTGTCGTCGTCGCGGTGGTCGTCGTCGTCGTGGTCGTCGTCGTCGTGGTTGTCGTCGTCGTGGTCGTCGGCGTCGTGGTCGTCGTGGTGGTCGTCGTGGTCGTCGTGGTGGTCGTTGTGGTGGTGGTCCTCGTCGTCGTCGTCGTCGTGGTTGTGGTCGTCGTCGTCGTGGTGGTGG
>NW_014628691.1:0-235 GCF_000485595.1 Priapulus caudatus | reverse complement strand
TCTCTCTCTCTCTCTCTCTCTCTCTCTCTCTCTCTCTCTCTCTCTCTCTCTCTCTCTCTCTCTCGCTCTCTCTATGTATATACAGTCTGTACGTATCGTAGTCTGTCGCGCTGTCTGTCGCTGCCTATACATCGTTGCTCGCGCGTAGACAACGAGGCTTGCGTAATACTATTCATGACTGGTGGTGGGTGAGTGGGAGTTGGTGTGTGTGCGTGTGTTTGTGTGTGTGTGTGGT
>NW_014628690.1:0-235 GCF_000485595.1 Priapulus caudatus | reverse complement strand
GAATGAACACGAACAGGTGATGCCCGAGAACCGCTCGAACCGCCGGGTGCGGCTCGTCTCTGATAAGGTCGAAGAGCGCCTCAAGGCAGTCGAGGATCGCGTCGCGCGGCACCGGCGTGTGCATCGAGTTGCGGATGAAAATCGGCCCCGTGCGGTAGCCCGCCAGCTGATGCGCTGCGAGTATGCCTGCCTGCACGGACGGCCCGAAAAGTTGCGCGTACCAGTGGTGGTGGTC
>NW_014628689.1:0-235 GCF_000485595.1 Priapulus caudatus | reverse complement strand
CGTAAGTGTTGGCATTACAATGTTTCCCGATCATGGGGAAAATGTGCCAGACCTAATGGCTAATGCCGATATGGCAATGTATCATTCTAAAAAAAATCAACCGGGAAACTCTCATATGTTTTCTATTAATGAGCAGGCTCGGGAGAAACTGAATCAAAGATTGGTGGTAAAAGATTTAATTATCGAAGCACTCCGCTCTGATCTTTTTGAACTGCAATACCAGCCCATCGTTAAT
>NW_014628688.1:0-235 GCF_000485595.1 Priapulus caudatus | reverse complement strand
AGAGAGAGAGAGAGAGAGAGAGAGAGAGAGAGGAGAGAGAAAGAGGGAGAGAGAGCGCGAGAGGATAAGAAAGAAGACGAGAAAGAGGACGAGAACGAGGATGAGAAAGAGGAGGATGAGAAAGGAGTCTTACACAGAGATAGTATCAGTATAGACAGACCGACACACAGACACAAGTCATGTACCTGGCATCTTGTGGCGGTCCGCTTCCGTCACGTACATGACGAGATCTGCT
>NW_014628687.1:0-235 GCF_000485595.1 Priapulus caudatus | reverse complement strand
GTAGTCTGGACTGGAGTAATGACTTTGGTTTGTATGCAGGCACCTGGGTTTCTAATGTCGACTTTTCTGGCGTAGGCGGTCAAGCGGGTTACGAAATGGATGCTTATGTAGGTTTTTCTGGAGAAGCGAGCAGTTTAGGTTATGACGTAGGTGTGGTGACTTACCAATTCCCACTTGAATCAAATTTCAACTCTACTGAAGCCTATGTTTTGGGTTCATTTGGCATGTTAAGTGC
>NW_014628686.1:0-235 GCF_000485595.1 Priapulus caudatus | reverse complement strand
CACAGTCCCAAAAAATCCGTTATCTCGTGATTGGCTCTTCACCTTTCCTGGCGCTTACACACACGTGTTCGCGCATACACACATTCGCACGGTGACCGATTAATTCGTCTTAATGTTGTATGGTACATTCACTGGCGTAGCTAAGGGGGGGCACAAGGGGGCCATGCCCCCCCCTGTTGATTGGCAAGCAAAAAAATAAAAAATTTGCCTTTGCCTCTCACGCGTCTTCACAGGA
>NW_014628684.1:0-235 GCF_000485595.1 Priapulus caudatus | reverse complement strand
GTGCCTGCAATTGCAATACCACGTCGCAATCTGAGTAATTCAGCCAACATCAACGCACGTGGCACAACCGGTATATTTTGCTCTCGTGCAGCAATGACCTCAGGATTATCGTCTTTCACAGCGGTTGATGTCACCACCGCATCCGCAGATGCAATGTATTCACTAGCATGACCCACATGAACTTCTGCGCCCAATGTTCTTAGTCTACGTGTCGCTAGATTGTCTGCCAGGTCTG
>NW_014628683.1:0-235 GCF_000485595.1 Priapulus caudatus | reverse complement strand
GTCACACCCACGGCGGCCAGATCTGCCTACCGGGTGGCCGTCCGATTTTCACCAACAGTGCCGGGCAGAGAGAGTTCAGCAGTGGCCGCTGGCAATATGCCGGGATGCAGGGTTATACCTCTTGCGGCGCGGGCACTTCATCTATCCAGGTGCGCTATTACTGCCCCCCTGAGATCACAATTCATCAGCTACAGAAACACCCCTGACTCAGCCTCAGTCACAAACTATTCAACAG
>NW_014628682.1:0-235 GCF_000485595.1 Priapulus caudatus | reverse complement strand
AGTAGAGAGAGAGAGAGAGAGAGAGAGAGAGAGAGAGAGAGAGAGAGAGAGAGAGAGAGAGAGAGAGAGAGAGAGAGAGAGAGAGAGAGAGAGAGAGAGAGAGAGAGAGAGAGAGAGAGAGAGAGAGAGAGAGAGCGCGCGGGCACCTACAAGACAACGTCGTCGGAGGTTTTGTTCAACGTGAAATGTTGCCCGCTTCGGAGGAATATGCGGGCCGAGGGAGATGTAGTTCTCT
>NW_014628681.1:0-235 GCF_000485595.1 Priapulus caudatus | reverse complement strand
TCTCTCTCTTTCTTTATTCTCCCTACTCTTCTTCTCCCCTGCTCTGTCGCTCTCTTTCTCTCTCTCGTTCTTTATTCTCCCTTCTCTCCTTCTTCCCTGCTCTGTCGCTCTCTCTCTCTCTCTTTCTCTCTCGGTCTTTATTCTTCTTCATTTTTCTTGTTCTCCCTGCTCTGTCGCACGCTATATCTCTCTCTCGTTCTTTATTCTCCCTTCTCTTCTTCTCCCCTGCTCTGTC
>NW_014628680.1:0-235 GCF_000485595.1 Priapulus caudatus | reverse complement strand
CTCACCTAACACGCAATAATTCCGGTAAGAAATACTCGCCAACCAAAATTGGTTTAGCTGACACACGAAAAACCGATCGCCTACCCCACATAACCTCATCTATCTCTGTATAACCATAAGCCTCGTGCTGCAGCGGCAATTGCGCTACTTGAACCTCTTCACGCAGCATCGTTCTATCACTAAACAACATAGCGCCTAAAGGTCGGCTGCCCATATTGGCATAACGCCGTTGACT
>NW_014628679.1:0-235 GCF_000485595.1 Priapulus caudatus | reverse complement strand
AACCTGATGCGCACGCTCGGCAACCTGGACGAGGCGCAAGCGCTGTTGCGCCAGGCCCTCGACCTCGATCCATCGCGCTCGGCCACGCTCAACAATCTCGGCAACGTGTTCAAGGACTGCGGGGACCTGGACGAAGGCATCAAATGCTTTCGCCGGGCCGTGGCGAGCGAGCCCGGCAACCTCATCGCGCACAGCAATTTACTGTACGCGCTGTCGTTCCAGGCCGAAGATCCGC
>NW_014628678.1:0-235 GCF_000485595.1 Priapulus caudatus | reverse complement strand
TGTTGATATTAAAAATACAGCTTATTGGGGGAGCATATGGCGTAGCTAAAGCAGGCTTAATTAACCTTATGGAAATACTAGCTGACGAATTGGAAAACACTAAAATCAATGTTACTGGTTTAAATCCAGGCGCGGTGAAAACAAATTTTCGCACGCGAGCATTTCCAGCTGAAGATACTGCACATCTAGCTTTGCCTGATGATGTAGCAAAAGCGGCATGCCTTCTTCTTAGCGC
>NW_014628677.1:0-235 GCF_000485595.1 Priapulus caudatus | reverse complement strand
AAGCCATAATACGGAAGTAAAACCTCAGCGGGTTGGCTAATCGATCAATGTGGCTGGAAAAACCATCGAACAGGCGATGCTGGTGTGTCGGACAAGCACGCCTTGGTATTGGTTAATCACGGAAATGCAACAGGCGCAGAACTCTGGCAAATAGCAGAAGATATTATTAAATCGGTTGAAGATAAGTTTGGTATCACGCTAGAACCAGAGCCCAGAGTGATTGGTTAACAATGAA
>NW_014628676.1:0-235 GCF_000485595.1 Priapulus caudatus | reverse complement strand
TGTATGTAGTTGGGTCGAAAGTCATGTCCCCATTGTGAAACACAGTGGGCTTCATCGATGGCGAAAATTGAAATATTTGTCTGCTTTAATAAGTTGAGGAAACGGCCCGTAGTTAAGCGTTCTGGCGCGACATATAACATGTCGAGATTGCCAGCGATTAAATCTTGTTCGGTCTGATGGCTGGTTTTTGCATCTAGTGTTGAATTTAAAAAGGCGGCATTAATACCTAGTTCTC
>NW_014628675.1:0-235 GCF_000485595.1 Priapulus caudatus | reverse complement strand
AAGAAGGAAAGAAACCCAATGAGCCGCAAGTGAACCATGACGGCCGTAAGTGTACGAGATGATTTCGCAATGACGCCGCGACGGGGCGCCACTCTCGCCAGCAGCTGGCTCTGATTAAAAACACTGAGGGAGATACGACAAACACGACAGCAGCGGAAAGAGAGCGTGAGAGAGAAGGGAGAGCAAGAGGGAGAGAGAGGGGGAGAGCGCAAAGGGATATATGGTGGGGAGAGAT
>NW_014628674.1:0-235 GCF_000485595.1 Priapulus caudatus | reverse complement strand
CTCTCTCTCTCTCTCTCTCTCTCTCTCTCTCTCTCTCCCTCCGCTCCCCCTCCCTCTCTCTCTCTCTCACCCTCTCACCCTCTCTCTTTCTCTGGTTTCTAAAGTGTAGTGTGCTTAAATAGCTATAATCAGGGGTAAATAATAACTTAATTCTTTGTCATTATAATATATATATTGTAATCATGTGTGTACGAAACTATGAAATTGCAATAACTGCATAGCGATATAGCTACAT
>NW_014628673.1:0-235 GCF_000485595.1 Priapulus caudatus | reverse complement strand
CTTCATACAGTCTATTGCTACATGGCGGCGGTAGACAGCGCACTAAAGCAGGTTTTCATTTTGTCGTGATAAATCTAGTTGGTTCAACGCTGTTCCTGTTTGCGGTCGGCATACTTTACGGAACGTTAGGCACGCTCAACATGGCTGATTTGTCGGTTAAAGTCGCCGAGACGACACCAGAAAATGTCTTTTTGGTGAGTACAGCCGGTTTGCTCTTGTTTGGTGTATTTGCACT
>NW_014628672.1:0-235 GCF_000485595.1 Priapulus caudatus | reverse complement strand
ATTGCAGGACCTGTGCGAATTTAGATAGAGCTCACGCACCGTGCTGCATGCACGCGTATGTAACACGCGATGTAGTCTCGCCTTCTAGAGCTTCTTGTATCTCCCCCCCTTCTCTCTTTCTCTCTTCTCTCTCTTTCTCTCTCTTTCTCTCGGGCGGGCGGGCAGGCAGGAAGACAGGCAGACAGGCATGCAGGCAGGAAAGCAGGCATGCAGGCTGGCAGACAGACAGACAGAC
>NW_014628671.1:0-235 GCF_000485595.1 Priapulus caudatus | reverse complement strand
ATGAAGGATGATGGCTGGTTGCACACACCTGTGTGATCGTGAAGGATGCTGGCTGGTTGTACATACCTGTGTGATCATGAAGGATGATGGCTGGTTGTACACACCTGTGTGATCATGAAGAATGATGGCTGGTTATACATACCTGTGTGATCAGAAAGGATGATGACTGGTTATACATACCTGTGTGATCATGAAGGATGATGGCTGGTTGTACACACCTGTGTGATCATGAAGG
>NW_014628670.1:0-235 GCF_000485595.1 Priapulus caudatus | reverse complement strand
CAGGCAGGCAGGCGGACAGACGGACAGGCAGGCAGACAGACAGACCGACAGGCAGGCAAACGAGCATGCAGGCAGGCAGGCAGGCAGGCGGACAGACAGACAGACAGGCAAACAAACGAGCAGGCAGGCAGGCAGGCAGGCGGACAGACAGACAGACAGACAGGCAGGCAAACGAGCAGGCAGGCAGGCAAGCAGGCAGGCAGGTAGGCAGACAGACAGGCGGACAGACAGACAG
>NW_014628669.1:0-235 GCF_000485595.1 Priapulus caudatus | reverse complement strand
ACCAACGCTCACCTCAATGCGTCGCGGCTTTGCCTCGTCGCGACGAGGAATGGTGAGCTTGAGCACCCCATCGCGCAGTTGTGCATCGATGCGCGAGACGTCGAAATCGGGGCTGAGCGTGAAGGCGCGCCAGAAGTGCGGGTGACGCACCTCGCCATGCTGCAGGCGCAACCCGGATGGGGTCGGGATCACGGCTTCCGCCTCGATGTTCAGGCTGCCGTCCTGCACGCGCACA
>NW_014628668.1:0-235 GCF_000485595.1 Priapulus caudatus | reverse complement strand
GCTTGCTAGCAGGCCTGTAGCTAACAAGCCCCTTAAGAAGCCTACAGGTCTGCTAGCAAGCTTATAACCCATCAACAAGACTACAGTCCTGCGAGCAAGCTTATAACCAATTAACAAGCCTTGATAGTAGGCTTGTATGCTTGTTAATTAGTTATAAGCTTGCTAGCAGGACTGTAGGCTTTTTAAGGGGCTTGTTAGCTTGCTAGCAGGCCTGTAGGCTTGTTAATTGGTTTAT
>NW_014628667.1:0-235 GCF_000485595.1 Priapulus caudatus | reverse complement strand
CTGCGTCTGTCTCTCTATATCTATATCTATCTATCTATCTTTATATATATATATCTCTCTCTCTCTCTCTCTCTCTTCTCTCTCTCTCTCTCTCTCTCTCTCTATATATATATATATATATCCATCTATTTATCTATCTATCTATTTATTTATTTATCTCGCTCGTTCTCCATGTGTTACCCCTATATGTGTCTGTATTTGAGCTGTGCATCGGCACGTCGCAAATCGGATACAT
>NW_014628666.1:0-235 GCF_000485595.1 Priapulus caudatus | reverse complement strand
GCAATGCAGTCATACGACAGCTGACCGCTGTGGAAACACTGGGCTGTACACAGGTAATCTGTTCGGATAAAACCGGTACCCTGACACAGAACCGTATGCAGGTGGTGGAGCATTTCGGTGATGATGAGCGTCTGCTTGCACTGGCAATGAGCCTGTGCAATGATACGCAGGTGCATGCGGATGGAACCATGCAGGGAGAGCCTACAGAGGTTGCGCTGAGCGCATATGGGGAAAC
>NW_014628665.1:0-235 GCF_000485595.1 Priapulus caudatus | reverse complement strand
TTGCATTTCAGAAAAGCGAACAGACAAGTCTGCGGTGTCTGGTGCTATACGATTACACATCAGTGTGGAAATCAAAGGAGAGGAGAAAGTGGCTCCGTACCACGTGCAATACACGTGCCTACACGAGGTTTGTACAATTAATACACGTGCCTACACGAGGTTTGTACAATTAATACACGTGCCTACACGAGGTTTGTACAATTAATACATGTGCCTACGCGAGGTTTGTGGAATT
>NW_014628664.1:0-235 GCF_000485595.1 Priapulus caudatus | reverse complement strand
GAGAGAGAGAGAGAGAGAGATAAAGAAAGAAAGAAAGAAAGTGTTTTCGCCTATTCTCTACCTCCGCCTCCGCCTCCGCTCCTCTTTCTGTTCTTAATCTTCCCCTCCTCTTCTCTTCAGCATTTTGTTTCTCCACCTCCTTCACCTTCCCTCCACCACCACCACCTCCCCTCCACCACCACCACCTCCCCTCCACCACTACCACCTCCCCTCCACCACCACCTCCTCCACCACC
>NW_014628663.1:0-235 GCF_000485595.1 Priapulus caudatus | reverse complement strand
TGAGATAAATCTTGCCCTGATAAACTAAAGAGCGACATGCACGCATGAAATATATCTTGCTCTGATAAACTAAAGAGCGATATGCACGCATGAGATAAATCTTGCTCTGATAAACTAAAGAGCAATATGCACGCATGAGATAAATCTTGCTCTGATAAACTAATCGAGCAATATACACGCATGAAATAAATCTTGCTCTGATAAACTAAACAGCGATATGCACGCATGAGATAAA
>NW_014628662.1:0-235 GCF_000485595.1 Priapulus caudatus | reverse complement strand
GGGGGTGGGGGGAGGTGAAGCCTGGGTTAGATTGTGAGAGAGATTTGAAGAGGAAAATGCCGAGTGGGTGGTTTCAGGTCGGGTGGGGGGGGGGTTGGGGGGGTCGATGCTGCTCTATTGTTTTATAAAGGCTAAGCCAACGTGCGTCTGTACAGACGACGCTCACTGCGAGAGATGCCTCTGCCTCTGCCGTTTCCATGCCGACGACTCGGTGTCTCATCTGTGCTGCTCGCTG
>NW_014628661.1:0-235 GCF_000485595.1 Priapulus caudatus | reverse complement strand
CCCACCATCCACCCAACCATCCCCCCACCCATCCAACGCATCCATCCATCCCACCATCCCACCATCCCACCATCCACCCAACCATCCACCGCATCCATCCACCGCATCCATCCCACCATCCCACCTTCCCACCATCCACCCAACCATCCACCCACCCATCCACCGCATCCATCCCACCATCCACCCACCCATCCCACCATCCCACCATCCACCCACCATCCACCCACCATCCCAC
>NW_014628660.1:0-235 GCF_000485595.1 Priapulus caudatus | reverse complement strand
GAGGAGGGGGAGGGGGGAGAAGGAAGAGGAAGAGAGAGAAGGGGGGAGTGGAGAGGAGAAAAGGGAAAGAAAAGGGAAAGGGTAGAAAAGGGAAGATGGAGAGGGAGGAGAGAAAGAAGAGAGAAGCAAGGTGGAGAAAAAGTAAAGAAGAGAAAGCGAGAGAGATGGAGGGAGGGAAAGAGAGACGAAGAGCTCAGAGAGAAAACTAAAGTTTTATATATATATATATATATAT
>NW_014628659.1:0-235 GCF_000485595.1 Priapulus caudatus | reverse complement strand
CTCCGGTCTCCACGATCAGTGTCGGCGTGGCATGTATAGCCAATCCTGCAGTGAACTGCTGTGGCAGAGTAATATCGGTCTCACCGGATCCTGCGGGGAAAGATGAGACGAGTAACGGGTTGACATTGCCGAATGAGACGGAGCCAGAGACATTGACATCGATAGCACTGCGATAGGCCATCCCGAGCGCAAAGGCTTCGCTGATCTTATAGAAGAGACCGAGGTTATAACCAGC
>NW_014628658.1:0-235 GCF_000485595.1 Priapulus caudatus | reverse complement strand
GCTTGCTATCGGAAGAACAGCTGCTTCTTGTACTTGGTGTTTGGTGTACGACCCTCCTCCTCACCCTGTCCCTTCTCCTCGCCCTGTCCCATCTCCTCGCCCGCACGTCTCCCCTCCTCCATGCCCTGCCCCTCCTCCACGCCTGCTATCAGAAGAACAGCTGCTTCTTGTACTTGGTGTTTGGTGTAAGACCCTCCTCCTCACCCCGCCCCATCTCCTCCACGCCCCGCCCCTC
>NW_014628657.1:0-235 GCF_000485595.1 Priapulus caudatus | reverse complement strand
CTTCAAGCATGACGAGAGATTCTTCAATTAAATATTCTTGATCTGCGGTGCGCAGAGTGACATATTTTTGTTCGGCTTTGAAATAAAGAATTTCATCAATAGGAATAAGTTCTAAAGCGCCCCGACTTTTAACACAGATTTTTTGTCGGGAGTCATTAGACTCATCTTGTCGTAGCTGACTTAATTGAGCTTTATTCATGCGTTTGGCGGCATCTAAAGCAGCTTCTAATCGACT
>NW_014628656.1:0-235 GCF_000485595.1 Priapulus caudatus | reverse complement strand
ACACACACACACACACACACACACACACACACACACACACACACACACACACACACAGCACGTATGCAACACGCACACATCACGTATACAACACGCGCACACAGCACGTATGCAACACACACACACACAGCACGTATGTAACACACACACACAGCACGTATGTAACACACACACACAGCACGTATGCAACACACACACACACACACACACACACACACACACACACACACACACA
>NW_014628654.1:0-235 GCF_000485595.1 Priapulus caudatus | reverse complement strand
GGGATGGAGGCAGTGAGTGAAATGCAGCGAGAGAGATAAAGTAAGAGGGAGGGAGAAAGGGATGGAGGCAGTGAGTGAAATGCAGCGAGAGCGAGATAATAATCTTGAGGGAGGGAGAAAGGGATGGAAGGCGTGAGGGAGGAGGAAGCGTGCGTGCGTACGTTTGTATACGTGACTGTGTGTACGTGTATGCACGTGCGGGTGCGGGTGCTTGTCAGTTATATATATATATATA
>NW_014628653.1:0-235 GCF_000485595.1 Priapulus caudatus | reverse complement strand
TTTCATCTTTATTCTCAGTCACATCCACCTCCATATCTCCTATTGCCCTAATCCGACCTGCTATTATACCTAGTTCAACCCTGTTAAAACTCTGCATACATCTACAGCCTCCGTTTGTACTCTGGCCTTTAGCCTTTCCAACGATAATACAATAACTATCACCACAAGGCTCCATTCCTAGAAATAATACGTCTCTAATCTTCATCATATCTCAACACCGTTTTTATCTAGTAAT
>NW_014628652.1:0-235 GCF_000485595.1 Priapulus caudatus | reverse complement strand
AAAGTATGCAGTTGCCTTCAGTCCGTATTGCACGCCTGAAACGGTGCTCGAGCATGCGGAATATCTCCCGAGAATATTAATCTTTTGCGAAAATTATGCATTTAAAGTAGAGAGGACGTATCCTAGCATAGACCTATATGATGAAAAATTTAAAGTGGAGGGGATGTATCCTAGCATAGACCTATATGATAAAATTCCATCAGTAGCGATTACTTAAGAAATAGTAGGTAGACCT
>NW_014628650.1:0-235 GCF_000485595.1 Priapulus caudatus | reverse complement strand
ATCTATCTATCTATCTATCTATCTATTTATCCTATCTATCTATCTATCTATCTATCTATCTATCTATCTATCTATCTATCTATCTATCTATCTATCTATCAATCAATCTATCTATCTATCTATCTATCTATCTAGCTATCTGTCTGTCTGTCTGTATATCTATCTATCTATCTATCTATCTATCTATCTATCTATCTATCTATCTATCTATCTATCTATCTCTTTTGATTCTACG
>NW_014628649.1:0-235 GCF_000485595.1 Priapulus caudatus | reverse complement strand
TATGTGTGTGTGTGCGTGTGTGTGCGCGCGCGCGTGCGTGTGTGTGTGTGTGTGTGCGTGCGTGCGTGCGTGCGCGTATGTGTGAGTGTGTGCGTGCGTACGCGCGTGCGTGTGTATGTGTGTGTGCGTGCATGTGTGTGTGCGTGCGTGCGTGCGTGCGTGTGTGTGCGTGCGTGTGTGTGACTGTGTGTGTGTGCGTGTGTGCGCGCGCGCGTGTAGGCCTATATATATATAT
>NW_014628648.1:0-235 GCF_000485595.1 Priapulus caudatus | reverse complement strand
ATCCGTTGTCCAAACACCCATGCCAGGGTTATCGTGGCCATTTTTGACGTTCTCCGTCAAAGAAGTAGAGGACTTTGAGTCAGGCTTCCTCTTCGCACAGACGCCGACGATGACGATGATTAAGATGATCAAAACTAAAGCAGCAATGACCAGTCCGACAATGAGGGCCGTATTCGATGTATTTCGTTGGGGAGCAACGACGACTACAGACATTGAATTAGCAGAGTTTACAACT
>NW_014628647.1:0-235 GCF_000485595.1 Priapulus caudatus | reverse complement strand
CCTCCTCTCTCTCTCTCTCTCGCTCTCTCTCTCTCGCTCTCTCGCTCTCTTGCGCGCTTTCTCTCTCTCGCGCGCGCTCTGTCTCTCTTTCGCGCGCTCTCTCTCTCTCTCGCTCTCTCTCGCGCTCTCTCTCTCTCGCGCACTCTCTCTCTCGCGCGCTCTCTCTCCTTCTCGCGCACTCTCTTTTACTCGCTCTCTCTCTCTTCCTCTCTCTTTCTTTTCTCTCGCTCTCTTT
>NW_014628646.1:0-235 GCF_000485595.1 Priapulus caudatus | reverse complement strand
AGAGGTGGTTAGAGGTGGTTAGAGGTGGTTAGAGGTAATTAGAGGTGGTTAGAGGTGGTTAGAGGTGATTAGAGGTGGTTAGAGGTGATTAGAGGTGTTAGGGGTGGTTAGAGGTGATTAGAGGTGGTTAGAGGTGGTTAGAGGTGGTTAGAGGTGATTAGAGGTGGTTAGAGGTGATTAGAGGTGGTTAGAGGTGGTTAGAGGTGATTAGAGGTGATTAGAGGTGATTAGAGGT
>NW_014628645.1:0-235 GCF_000485595.1 Priapulus caudatus | reverse complement strand
TTCTCTACCTCCTCCTCCTCCACCTTCTCCCCTCCTCCCCCTCCTTCACCACATTTTCCCCACGTTCTCCCCCTCCTCCTCTTCCTCCTTCACTTCCTCTCCTCCTCTCCTTCTCCTCCTCCACCTTCTCCCCCTTCCTCCTCCTCCACTTTCTCCCCCCTCTTCCTCCGCCACCTTCTCCCCACGTTCTCCCCATCCTCCTTCTCCTCCTCCTCCACCTCCTCTCCTCTTCTCC
>NW_014628644.1:0-235 GCF_000485595.1 Priapulus caudatus | reverse complement strand
ATGTACATGTACATGTACGTGCTTATGTTTATGTACATGTACATGCTTATGTTTATGTACATGTACGTGCTTATGTTTATGTACATGTACATGCTTATGTTTATGTTTATGTACATGTACATGTTTATGTTTATGTACATGTACATGTACGTGCTTATGTTTATGTACATGTACATGTATATGTTTATGTACATGTACATGTACATGCTTATGTTTATGTACATGTACATGCTTA
>NW_014628643.1:0-235 GCF_000485595.1 Priapulus caudatus | reverse complement strand
GCGGAAGGAAGAAGGGGTAGGTGGAGGAGGAAGGGTTAGGTAGAGGGGGAGAAGGTTTAGCTGGAGGAGGGAGAAGGGTTAGGTGGAGGAGGGAGAAGGGTTAGATGAAAGAGGGAGAAGGGTTAGGTGGAGGAGGGAGAAGGGTTAGGTGGAGGTGGAGAAGGGGTAGGTGGAGGAGGAAGAAGAGTTAGGTGAAAGAGGGAAAAGGGTTAGGTGGAGGGGGAGAAGGGTTAGG
>NW_014628642.1:0-235 GCF_000485595.1 Priapulus caudatus | reverse complement strand
GTCTTCTTCTAGCATTAAGGTAGCAATAAAACGCAACTGTCGTTGTAATGCGGCTTTCTTAAATTTTTTTGCGGCAAATATTTGATCTTTAGCCCTTGTGGATAACGGAATGCTGACGAAGTGTGCTTCGGGTAAGTTGACTAATTGCCTTCCTAACTCGTGTATTGCTTTTAGCTCTCGCTTTAGTTCTTCCTTATTAGGTCGTATGGCATAGATGCGTTCAGATTCTTCTTCG
>NW_014628641.1:0-235 GCF_000485595.1 Priapulus caudatus | reverse complement strand
CATCCATCCACCTTATGCATTTGGGGGTTAACATGTTATTAATATTGGCGTCGTGTGCGCGGTTTAACGCGTTATTGATACTGACACCGCTTGTGCGGTTTAACTCGTTATTGATGCTGGCACTGAGACGTGACTCTCATGTAATCAAGCTGTGGCTAGTACTGGTACGGCTGCTGCTGCTGCTGCTGCTGCTGCTGCTGCTGATGTTGTTACTACTGCTACTGCTGCTGCTGCT
>NW_014628640.1:0-235 GCF_000485595.1 Priapulus caudatus | reverse complement strand
CACGCACACACACACCGGGAGCACGGAAAAAGCAGCAGATTTCATACGGCGGCTAAAAATACGTGAAATCTACACGCAATCGTGGCTCAGAAGACGCCGTTAGAGTTGTAGACGGACACCTCGTGCTCCGCGTCGCATCATCAACTCGTACAGACGTAATTACATGGGGCCAGTCGACGTCGCTATGGCGTATGCACTATTTGGAGCTTTCTTGCATCCCGCGTACCGTCTCTCC
>NW_014628639.1:0-235 GCF_000485595.1 Priapulus caudatus | reverse complement strand
CACACACACACACACACACACACACACACACACACACACACACACACACACACACACACACACACACACAACGTACAGTTATATCTCTCCGTTTTCTCATAGTTCCCGCTATTCATTCATTTCTTCCTCTGCTGTCTGTGGGAGGCAAAATACGTCGGTCATCGGCGGGTGGCCGGGGCGTGGCGGGGTTGGGGCGGGGCTGGGGCGGGGTGGGCGGGGGTGGGCGTAGGTGGGG
>NW_014628638.1:0-235 GCF_000485595.1 Priapulus caudatus | reverse complement strand
CACAGCTGTACTCGAGCCTCAGCAGCTCTATCTCACACGCCTCGCAACCCCCACGTCTCGGCTGCTACCACTGCGTCTCGGCCGCGACCCCCACGCGTCTCGGTGCGTACTCACAGCTGTACTCGAGTCTCAGCAGCTCTATCTCGCATGCCTCGCGCGACCCCCACGTCTTGTCCATGACCCCCTCGTCTCGGCTGCGACCCCCGCGCCTCTAGGTCGCGACCCCTCGTCTCGG
>NW_014628637.1:0-235 GCF_000485595.1 Priapulus caudatus | reverse complement strand
GAGAGAGAGAGAGAGAGAGAGAGAGAGAGAGAGAGAGAGAGAGAGAGGGGGGGGGGTGCAGGTTAATAATACCAGCACAAGTTTGACTGTACCTGCTTAAACAGATCAAACAGTACGTCCGTGTGTATCGTGCGTTCGTGAGCCTCATCCAGCATGATGCCCGCGTACGCTTGCAGGTCCGGGTCTAGCAAGCACTCACTCACACCACCGTGATAAACCTTACCCTCCTCCTCCT
>NW_014628635.1:0-235 GCF_000485595.1 Priapulus caudatus | reverse complement strand
CTCTCTCTCTCTCTCTCTCTCTCTCTCTCTCTCTCTCTCTCTCTCTCTCTCTCTCTCTCTCTCTCTCTCTCTCTCTCTCTCTCTCTCTCTCTCTCTCTGCCTCTCTCTCTCTCTCTCTCTCTGCCTCTCTCGCGCGCGTTCTCTCGGGCGCGTTCTCTCTTTCTCTCTCTATCTTTCGCTCGCTCTCACTCTCTCGCACTTTCTTTCGCGCGTGTTCTCTCTACCCTTCCCTACA
>NW_014628634.1:0-235 GCF_000485595.1 Priapulus caudatus | reverse complement strand
ATATATATATATATATATATATATATATATAGGGGAGAGAGAGATGCCGATGAATATGGATGATGTGTGCATTATACTAGGCGAGAATGTTTGCTGAGAGAGTGTGTTGCTAATGCATCGGACTGCCAGGAGCGTGCGATTCACACCCTCTTCCTCTTCCTCCCCTCCTCATCCTATTCCCGCCATCCTCCTCACCCTCCTTATCCTCCTTCTTCTCCTCTCCCCACTTTCCCTC
>NW_014628633.1:0-235 GCF_000485595.1 Priapulus caudatus | reverse complement strand
TCTCTCTCTCTCTCTCTCTCTCTCACACACACACACTCTATCCCCTAGACTATAAGATGTCTCAAGCGCCATATGTTCCAACGCGACAAGAGTCTCTCTCTCTCTCTCTCTAGACACACGCACGCACGCACGCACGCACGCACACACACACACACACACATACTTACATACATACATATACACAAATCACACAAACACACAACCACGCATGTGTGTATATATATATATATATATA
>NW_014628632.1:0-235 GCF_000485595.1 Priapulus caudatus | reverse complement strand
TGTGTGTGTGTGTGTGTGTGTGTGTGTGTGTGTGTGTGTGTGTGTGTGTGTGTTCGTGTGTTTGTTCGTTTGTTGTTTGTGTGTGTGCGTGCGTGCGTGCGCGCGCGCGCGTGTATGTGCGTGTGCGCGCGCGTGTTATAATAATTATAAAATTTGCAAGTCCAATTATGATCTTATATATCGTTTACCATACTATAGACACAGACCTGGGGAGTCTAGTGCGTGCGCGCGCGTG
>NW_014628631.1:0-235 GCF_000485595.1 Priapulus caudatus | reverse complement strand
GTCAGCTAGGCTGGAGGTCAGGGTGCGGTGTAGATGGGGTGGTCAGTCACAGGTCAGCTAGGCTGGAGGTTAGGATGCGGTGTAGGTGGGGTGGTCAGTCACAGGTCAGCTAGGCTGGTGGTTAGGGTGCGGTGTAGGTGGGGTGGTCAGTCACAGGTCAGCTAGGCTGGTGGTTAGGGTGCGGTGTAGGTGGGGTGGTCAGTCACAGGTCAGCTAGGCTGGTGTTAGGTGCGGT
>NW_014628630.1:0-235 GCF_000485595.1 Priapulus caudatus | reverse complement strand
TGTGTCACACATCTACGCAGTGTGTCACACATACACGCTGTGTATCACACATCTACGCGGTGTACCACACATCTACGCGGTGTGTCACACATCTACGCTGTGTGTCACACATACACGCTGTGTATCACACATCTACGCGGTGTGTCACACATCTACGTGATGTATCACACATCTACGCGGTGTGTCACACATCTACGCGGTGTGTCACACATCTACGTGATGTGTCACACATACG
>NW_014628629.1:0-235 GCF_000485595.1 Priapulus caudatus | reverse complement strand
TGGCGTCGCCGCGCACGAACTTGCTCGCACCGTCCATCGAGCCGTAGAACTCGGCTTCCTGGGCAATCTCCGTGCGGCGCTTTCTCGCCGCCTCTTCGTTGATGAGGCCCGCGTTCAGGTCGGCGTCGATCGCCATCTGCTTGCCGGGCATCGCGTCGAGCGTGAAGCGCGCGGACACTTCGGCGATCCGGCCCGCGCCCTTCGTGATCACCATGAAGTTGATGACCATGAGGAT
>NW_014628628.1:0-235 GCF_000485595.1 Priapulus caudatus | reverse complement strand
TAGATAGAGAGAGATAGAGAGATAGAGAGAGATAGAAATAGAGATAAAGCGATAGAGATACACAGCGAGAGAGACAGAGAGAGAAAGGAGAGAGAGAGAGAGAGAGAGAGCGAGAAGAAAAGAGAGAAGCGAGAAGAAAAAGAGAGAAGAGATAGAGAGATAGAGAGCGAGAGAAGAGAAGAGAGAGAGAGAGAGAGAGAGAGAGAGAGAGAGAGAGAGAGAGAGAGAGAGTAGA
>NW_014628627.1:0-235 GCF_000485595.1 Priapulus caudatus | reverse complement strand
CGTATACCTTCAAGCTGTATTCCTGCAGTACGTTATTTAGGTCTTTAGGAGCGATTCGTAGTTCCATGTTGCCGTTGCGTCTAAGGCTCATGAGGATAGCCCGCAGCCGCTGACGGCTGCATGTCACCATGTGGGTCTTAATCTCTTCAACCAACTCCTCCTCCGGTGTCCGGTCCTCGGGATCTACAGCAACGTCACAATGTACGCTTGTACACAACTACGGGCAAGTAGTGTG
>NW_014628626.1:0-235 GCF_000485595.1 Priapulus caudatus | reverse complement strand
GTCATCGACATCAATCTCAACGACTGCGTCAACAGTGATGCCGGCAGCTTTCAGTGCATCAGCCTGTGGCAGTGTGCGTGGGAAACCGTCAAACAGGTAACCGTTTGCACAGTCAGCCTCCTGAACGCGTTGTTTGATCATACCCATGATGATGTCGTCTGAAACCAGACCACCTTCATCCATGATCTTTTTGGCAGCAACACCTAGCTCTGAACCAGATTTAACGTGTGCACGT
>NW_014628625.1:0-235 GCF_000485595.1 Priapulus caudatus | reverse complement strand
CGTGTAAGTGGCAGCGGCGTGCGTGCGTGCGTGTAAGCGGCAGCGACGTGCACGCGTGCGTGTAAGCGGCAGCGGCGTGCGTGCGTGCGTGTAAGTGGCAGCGGTGTGCGTGCGCGCGTGTAAGCGGCAGCGGCGTGCGTGCGTGCGTGCGTGCAAGCGGCAGCGGCGTGCGTGCGTGCGTGTAAGTGGCAGCGGCGTGCGTGCGTGCGTGTAAGCGGCAGCGGCGTGCGTACGT
>NW_014628624.1:0-235 GCF_000485595.1 Priapulus caudatus | reverse complement strand
CAGGCAGCCATGCAGGCAGGCAGGCAGGCAGGCAGGAAGGTAGGGATGCAGGCTTCACCATGGCGGAGGGGAGGGGGGCCGGTTAGATCAAAGCTGTACATCAGACAGGGAGGCCGCGTGCAGTGCAGGGCTGAGCACGCGCCTTGTTAGCGAGATTACAGCATACACGTATTGCTGACCCCCCGACCCGCATACGTGAGTCTGCGTGCGTACGTACGTGCGTGCGCGCGCGTGT
>NW_014628623.1:0-235 GCF_000485595.1 Priapulus caudatus | reverse complement strand
CTCTCTCTCTCTCTTCTCTCTCTCTCTCTCTCTCTCTCTCTCTCTATCTTCTTCTTCTCTCTTGTCTCTCTCTCTCTCTCTCTCTCTCTCTCTCTCTCTCTCTCTCTCTCTTGCCCTTCTTTCTCTCTCTTGCTCTTCTCTCTCTCTCTCTCACGCTTTCTCTCGCTCTCGCTGTCTACCGTTCCCTTTCGCCTCTCTCCTTCAGTAAACGAAAGACCCTCTAACCCCTCTCTCT
>NW_014628622.1:0-235 GCF_000485595.1 Priapulus caudatus | reverse complement strand
GGCGCGAATACTGCATTTTCATTGCCGAGGTCTTCATCGGGCAAGAAAATTAACAGTTGCCTAGGTACTAATTCACGAATTAATTTACGCAAGCCTTCTTCGCGAGATACAACGAAATTCACATGCCGACAACGACTTTTAGCGATGAACCAATCCATCACAGGATTTTTTGCGCTTTTATAAGAACCGTAGCAACTGTAATGCAAACCAAGTGCGATGGGAGCGAACTCTAGCA
>NW_014628621.1:0-235 GCF_000485595.1 Priapulus caudatus | reverse complement strand
CGCTATAGTCTGCCGCCTTTACTTATTAATTATGCCAAAAAATTGCTATGGCTTCATAATGGTTATATTTTTTAATTTATCACGCAAAGACTGTATTACTTGTCTAGCAAAATCCTCATAATCTCCAGTCTGATTATCCTTATTAAACACAAGCTCTCTCACTACTAAAGCCGCAAAATCTGCTGTATCTATATTAACATTTTTAAGCTGTTCTGTATAGTATGATGCTGTTTTT
>NW_014628620.1:0-235 GCF_000485595.1 Priapulus caudatus | reverse complement strand
CCATTGGAATGGAAATTGGCAATGACAAAATCTATATATCAACCTCTCTCAAGCGTGGAAAGCGAGAGAGAAAGAACTAGATAGATAGATATACATCATAGAGATAGAGAGATGTCAATAGATAGTGAGAGGAGAGAGAGAGAGAGAGAGAGAGAGGAGGGAGGGGAAGAAGAGAGTAGTAGATAGAGTAGAGTAGAGGAGAGAGAGTGAGTGAGAGACAGAGAGAGAGAGAGAG
>NW_014628619.1:0-235 GCF_000485595.1 Priapulus caudatus | reverse complement strand
GAGAGTGAGAGGAGAGAGAGAGAGACAGAGAGAGAGATAGAGAGAAAGAGAAACAGTGACAGTGAGAGAGACATAGAGAAGAAAAAGAGAGGGGGGGGGGGACGTTGGCAGAAGACTAGAGAATCTGGCGCGGTCGTGCGTACTGCTGTGATTGAGGTGTGCGTGCGTGCGTTGCGTGCGTGTGGATGTGTGCGTGTATCTATGTAGGTATGCGTGCGTGTGCGCGTACGTGCGA
>NW_014628618.1:0-235 GCF_000485595.1 Priapulus caudatus | reverse complement strand
GATACGTGCTAAGTATAAGTCTAACCAGTGCTCAACTTTTTCTCTTGGCCATTCGATATAACAATCTTTAAATAGCGAAACTAAGTCGTAGGTTATTGGCCCGACGACAGCGTCTTGATAATCAATTACACCGGGATTGTCTGTATCTGTAATCATTAAGTTTCTGGAATGATAATCACGGTGTACAAAAACTTGTGGTTGTTCTTCTGCATTTTTAATTAGCAGATTAAAAACG
>NW_014628617.1:0-235 GCF_000485595.1 Priapulus caudatus | reverse complement strand
AGAGAGAGAGTGAAAGAGAGAGAGAGTGTGTGTATGTGTGTATATGTGTGTGTGTGTGTGTGTGTGTGTGTGTGTGTGTGCGTGCGTGCGCACGTGCGTGCGTGTGTGTGTGCGTGCGTGCGTACGTGCGTGCGTGTGTGCGTGTGTGTGTGTGTGCGTGCGTTCGTGCGTGCGTGCGTGCGAGAAGAGAAATATTCCGAGAGAAAGAGTGAGACAGAAAGAGAGAGAAAGAGAA
>NW_014628616.1:0-235 GCF_000485595.1 Priapulus caudatus | reverse complement strand
CGCGCTCTCTCTCTCTCTCTCTCTATCTTTCTCTCGCGCGCGCTCTCTCTCTCTCTCTCTCTCTCTTTCGCTTTTCTCGCTCGCTCGGGGAGCGATTGTTGGCTGTTTTAAAACACGCCACCAAAATAACACTAATTGATGCTGTCGTGAAAGGCGCGCGCGAGAGAGAGAGAGAGAGAGAGCGTCTGCGCAGGTGCGGGAAGCGGTTTAGCTCCGGCGCTCACAGACAGACGGG
>NW_014628615.1:0-235 GCF_000485595.1 Priapulus caudatus | reverse complement strand
CACATGCGAACTGCGGGTGCCATCAAGCACCCCCGACCTAAGGGGGGGCGTGAAACTGGAGGGGCCTGGTGTAATTCTCACCAAGGAATGGGAGGGATGCGGGGGCATCCATGGGAACGGGGGTAGGTTCGAACTTCCCCGGGTCACTGGCTGAAGTGACCCCGCTCAGTTTGGTCCCGAAGGGGGGAGATGTGACGAACTGGGACTGTTCTTACTGTGGTCTGTGAATGCTGAC
>NW_014628614.1:0-235 GCF_000485595.1 Priapulus caudatus | reverse complement strand
CCAGATAAGCGACAGGCGACAGAAATATCGGGAAGTTCGCGCGGTGGCATGTCTTGCACAGCATCGGCAATAGCTTTGATATGAGCAGGGCTGGAGCCACAACAGCCGCCAACGATATTTAAGAAACCGCTTTGCGCCCATTCACGGATATGATCCGCCATTTCAGCAGGTTCTAAATCGTATTCACCAAACTCATTCGGTAAACCGGCATTTGGATGGGCAGAAACGTGAGTGC
>NW_014628613.1:0-235 GCF_000485595.1 Priapulus caudatus | reverse complement strand
CCGTGGTGTTCACCAATGGCGTCTTCGACATCCTGCACCGCGGACACGTCACCTATCTCGCCGATGCGAAGGCGCTGGGCGCCACGCTGATCGTCGGCGTGAATAGCGACGCTTCGGTGAAGAGGCTCGGCAAGGGCGACGACCGCCCCATCAACACCGGGAACGACCGCATGGCGCTGCTGGCGGCGCTGGAGGGCGTGGACTGGGTCGTGCCGTTCGGCGAGCAGACGCCCGT
>NW_014628612.1:0-235 GCF_000485595.1 Priapulus caudatus | reverse complement strand
GGTGAGGCTGTGAGAGATGTGACAGGTGAGGTGTGACAGGTGAGGTGTGACAGGTGAGGCTGTGAACAGGTGAGGTGTGACAGGTGAGGTGTGACAGGTGAGGTGTGACAGGTGAGACAGGTGAGGTGTGACAGGTGAGGTGTGACAGGTGAGGTGTGACAGGTGAGGTGTGACAGGTGAGGCTGTGAGAGATGTGACAGGTGAGGTGTGACAGGTGAGGTGTGACAGGTGAGGT
>NW_014628611.1:0-235 GCF_000485595.1 Priapulus caudatus | reverse complement strand
TTCTTTCTCTCTCTCTCTCTCCCTCTCTGTCTATCTCTGTCCCGCCCCTCTCTCTTTCTCTGTTCACCCCTCTCTCTTTCTCTGTTCACCCCTCCCTTACTTGTTAATCGTAAATTATTAATGAAACGTAATATGAATAGGAGTATATAATAGTCATATTGTTCCTGACCCTCTCTTTCCCGCTTCTATCCCATCGTTTTCTCTACCACATTTTCTTTCTTTTATCTCTCTCTCA
>NW_014628610.1:0-235 GCF_000485595.1 Priapulus caudatus | reverse complement strand
GTGTGTGTGTGTGTGTGTGTGTGTGTGTGTGTGTGTTCGCGCACACGCATCTTATACGCGTTGCCGCGCTTGTTTCGCTGCGGACTCGCGTGGTTCGTATTTAATAATTAAGCCGCTTTTAGCCAATTTTAATCTTCGACTAATTAAGGACGCCGTAAATTAACACGGCCATCAGCCGCGTTGCTGGCTTCATATACCTCTAACTTACTCTCACTCTCTCTCTCTCTCTCTCTCT
>NW_014628609.1:0-235 GCF_000485595.1 Priapulus caudatus | reverse complement strand
AAAAGAAGAAAAACAAAAACTAATTGATAGTCCAGATTCAAAAAAATACAATTTAATTTTAAAAGAGATAGAAGAACGAAAAAAATATAATCCTATTGGGCATCTAATATTGTTTTTAATCATCATTGTCTTAGGGTTAGGTTTAACCTTTTGGTCATTTAATTTGTATAAAGAGCTGGGCTTTCCAGAAGCTAAAACTACACCTGATGGAATTATTGGTGGTTTTATTGCGATA
>NW_014628608.1:0-235 GCF_000485595.1 Priapulus caudatus | reverse complement strand
ACACACACACACACACACACACACACACACACACACACACACACACACACACACACACACACACACACACACACACACACACACACACACACACACACACACACACACACACACACACACACACACACACACACACACACACACACACACACAGCTTCGCAGCAGCACCCCACCCTCAATTACCACCCTTTCTACAGCGCCACAGCACGTGATTGTGACGTAGTTGGCGCCATTG
>NW_014628607.1:0-235 GCF_000485595.1 Priapulus caudatus | reverse complement strand
GAACGCCCCTTTGAACGCAAACTGCATGCAGCGCCCCCTTCCCACACTCAGGATATACAGGATATATACACTGATCTCTATAATATAATCGTAATATATATATAATATATATATAATATAATATAATATAATAATATATAATATAATATAATATAATATAATAATGATTATATTATAGAGATCAGTGGATATATAGAATTGAGCCAGAGCGAGAGCGCCATCTGTCGTGGAGTTT
>NW_014628606.1:0-235 GCF_000485595.1 Priapulus caudatus | reverse complement strand
GACTGGACACATTGACCCCCGCCCACCCCCGCCCCGATTCACTTATGCGTTTCGCCGTGCCGACATAACTTGGAGACTATGCAGCAATAGTGTCTTGTAGTGACAGTACACTACAGCAGTGGATGTGTAATAATATATGATAAAAATTAGTAAAGATATTGGTATGAGTTGTAATAGAAAATAATTTTAATATGATATGATATGATATGATATGATATGATATGGTATGGTATGG
>NW_014628605.1:0-235 GCF_000485595.1 Priapulus caudatus | reverse complement strand
ATAAGTACCTATCTAACATAGGGCAGGATATGTGATGTTAGCTAACAGGGCAAGCCTGTCATCCAACATCACAAAGATCTTATTCGCACGGTGTGCTCAACGATAGTCCTGCTCTGCGAGGCAATGGTAGCGGCGGTGGTTCATTTACTCCAAATAGAAGAGAGATAAAACAAAAAAATGAGCGAACCAAAACCGAAACCGAAACCAAAGCAAAAAAGAAAACACAAACTCCATC
>NW_014628604.1:0-235 GCF_000485595.1 Priapulus caudatus | reverse complement strand
ATTGTGATTTTGGAATGATGAGCTATTTGGAAAGAGACTTCTATGCTTTTGTAGCTACTGCTGCTGTTGCTGTTGATGTTGCTGTTGCTACTACTACTGCTGCTGCTGCTGCTGCTGCTGCTGCTGCATCTGCTGCTGCTGCTACTGCTGCTACTGCTGCTACAACCACTACCTCTACAACTACGGCTACCAGTACTTACTTGACACGCTGATACTACTAACATTACTGCAGCTA
>NW_014628603.1:0-235 GCF_000485595.1 Priapulus caudatus | reverse complement strand
TTACTAGGGTTGGGGCAACAGTTGTGGCGTTACTAGATTTGGGGCAACAGTTGTGGCGATACTAGGGTTGGGAAAACAGTTGTGGCGTTACTAGGGTTGGGGCAACAGTTGTGGCGTTACTAGGGTTGGGGGCAACAGTTGTGGCGTTACTAGGGTTGGGGCAACAGTTGCAGCGTTAGTAGGGATGGGGCAACAGTTGTGGCGATACTATAGGGTTGGGGCAACAGTTTCGGCA
>NW_014628602.1:0-235 GCF_000485595.1 Priapulus caudatus | reverse complement strand
CCAACTTACGCAAAACACGGTCAGTGCGCCATTCCTTCGCTAATTCCACCGCCGCACGTTTAAGCATACCGTTATGGCGCTCAAGCATGGACTCAAAACGCTCTAATAAAGTAAAGGCATCCGCTGTAGCGCCAGCAAAACCGACAATAACTTTGTCGCTATCAAATAATGCACGTGCCGCTGACTGCGCATAAGGGCCACCGGAACCAATCGCGATCAAATCATCAAACGCTTC
>NW_014628601.1:0-235 GCF_000485595.1 Priapulus caudatus | reverse complement strand
GCGGGTGCATTTTAGGATAGCGGAGCAGCCGGAGCTCGAGCGGAGCGGGCCGCCAGGCTATAAGTGCTCTTGGAGAAGCCTGCTAAGTTAAATTGATGCTGACAATCGGGTAATCCACCGGACTAGTTGTTACAGTAATGTATTCATCCGCAAGTAAATCTGGTAGTTTTGGACTAACCTTTAATTTCGAACCCTTAAAACCCTTTAAATTTAATAACAAAACTGGAATACTATG
>NW_014628600.1:0-235 GCF_000485595.1 Priapulus caudatus | reverse complement strand
ATACATATACATATATACATATACATACATACATACATATACATAAACATATACATATACATATACATATATATGTATATACATATACATATACACATATACATATATATACATATATATACATATACATATACATATACACATATACATATACATATACATATAGATATACATATACATATACATATATACATATATATACATATATATATATATACATATATATATATAGATG
>NW_014628599.1:0-236 GCF_000485595.1 Priapulus caudatus | reverse complement strand
GATTGATCGGTATTAGCGTGATGAGGTTTCTGGGTACGATATATATCCTTCCCCGTCGGTTGACTGATAACGGGAACATCTTGAGCCTGAACAATCGAAACTTTATGAATGGGTGTTTTCTTTGTTACCGATGGACAATCGGATTCATCACAGATAATAAAATAGGGGTGGTCCCTCCGAATATCTGGATCGAACAGCGCAGCAACCTGAATGATCTTCATCGGCGGGTTGTTAAG
>NW_014628598.1:0-236 GCF_000485595.1 Priapulus caudatus | reverse complement strand
TGTTGAGTTTGATGGTCTAAGTTCTAAACTAGATCTTTCAAATGTAACAGGTATCCCTGGAATGTCTATTAAGCTTTGTATGGGTAAAGGTTCTTCTAATGCTCAGCCAAATTTAACATCTACTCCATATGCTTCTAATTATGACCCAGTTGATGATATTGATTTAGCCGGGTTTATCTTTGAGCCATATAATGATGGTCAATTCATAGTTAAAGCAACAGCATATAGAGGCTTTG
>NW_014628596.1:0-236 GCF_000485595.1 Priapulus caudatus | reverse complement strand
CACACACACACACACTCTCTCTCTCTCTCTCTCTCTCTCGGCTCTCTCACGTACGCACGCACGCACGCACGCACGCACGCACGCACACACGCCTACCGACGCACGCACACACGCACGCACGCACGCACGCACGCACGCACGCACGCACACACGGGCAATATCGGGATTAGCAGCAGGCTGGCGCTCTGATGTGATTGATGTTGACGCGTTGTGATGGGATGTGTGATGTTTGATGT
>NW_014628595.1:0-236 GCF_000485595.1 Priapulus caudatus | reverse complement strand
GAGAGAGAGAGAGATAAGTGAGAGAATGGAGAGGGCCTCTTCTAATATTGGCTTGCCTGCAAGATTTACTCTTTCGCAGTTTCTCATTTTCTCCCGGGAGAGTCGATCAGCATCTCCTGCGTTATTTAAGCATCAATATATGTACGGAGGGGCCACGCACACGCGCGCGCGCGGGGAGTGCGCGTGTGTGCACACATACACGGATATCTGTATATGTACGGAGGGGCCACGCACGC
>NW_014628594.1:0-236 GCF_000485595.1 Priapulus caudatus | reverse complement strand
GTGTGTGTGTCGTGTGTGTGTGTGTAGTGTGTGTGTGTGTGTGTGTCGTGTCGTGTGTGTGTGTGTGTGTGTGTGTGTGTGTGTGTGTGTGTGTGTGTGTGTGTGTGTGTGTGTGTGTGGTGTGTGTGTGTGTGTGTGTGTGTGTGTGTGTGTGTGTGTGTGTGTGTGTGTGTGTGTGTGTGTGTGTGTGTGTGTGTGTGTGTGTGTGTGTGTGTGTGTGTGTGTGTGTGTGTGTG
>NW_014628593.1:0-236 GCF_000485595.1 Priapulus caudatus | reverse complement strand
AAACGTATAAAAACGGCCGAAGGAAATTCTATTGCCAGTCAACGTCGACCAACGTTACTATTGTCCACGTCAACGTACGACCAACGTTAGTCAGCGCCATTCGCCCATACAGCGACGATTCCCGAATCCCAGCTATGCTAAGCGATGCTAAAATATTCACTTCGCTCTCATATCCGATTTACCATGCACACGTGCTGTCAGCCTGCCCGGCTTCAGTCGAAACGTATAAACGGCCC
>NW_014628592.1:0-236 GCF_000485595.1 Priapulus caudatus | reverse complement strand
TACGTTATTTACTATATTCACGTTGTTTACTACATTAGTTGTTTACTATAATACGTTGTTTACTATATTGACGTTGTTTTTGTTGCAGTTTCCATCGAGTATAGAGTGAAACCACCGCGTCGATCTACACAACGGACACCTGCGAATCCACGTGGTTCTACATATACAGTTCGTACGGAATATATAACGCCTCGCCTCCCCTTCCCTCTCCCCCTCCCCTCCCCGCACACCACCCA
>NW_014628591.1:0-236 GCF_000485595.1 Priapulus caudatus | reverse complement strand
CCGGTCCGTGTGCAAAACTATTCAGGAAACTTCGAATCGATTCATAGGTGTGTAAATCTATCATAGAACTTGCAATCTATTCACTACACTTTCCGAACCAGCCAACCACAAACCAAACTTCAAATCAATTTATTCTAAAAGTGCCTGGACTCATGATTGGACGGCCAAGGCGGATGTACGGTTGGTTTCAGAATTATTAGGTAACAAACACAAATGTATAGCTTAAATTACAAATT
>NW_014628590.1:0-236 GCF_000485595.1 Priapulus caudatus | reverse complement strand
CCCCAAAGATTCGTGATGAGGACGAAGAGCAAACTGCGGATTCAGGTGACTCGGAGTTGGCTGGACGCAGCGATTTACAACCTGAAAGTGGTGACGCACTAAAAGAAGAAAGACAAAACGTTGATATTAAAGAAGTAGCAGGAGACCTTAGGCAGGATGATATCGATGCACAGGTAAGTTTTGATCGAGAAGCGACTGATGGGACCGGATTGAATAATCCGGTAGAGCAAGCAGAG
>NW_014628589.1:0-236 GCF_000485595.1 Priapulus caudatus | reverse complement strand
TACGCGCGCGAGCACGCACGCACATAACAGGTACCGCCCGCGAGAACGCACGCACGCACGCACATAACAGATAGCTATACGTCCGCGAGAACGCACGCACGCACATAACAGATAGCTGTATACGCGCACGAGCACGTACGCACATAACAGGAGCTATATACGCGCGCGAGCACGCACGCACATAACAGGTATCTATACGGGCGCGACGACGCACGCACATAACAGGTACCTATACG
>NW_014628588.1:0-236 GCF_000485595.1 Priapulus caudatus | reverse complement strand
GCACATTTCGCTGTTTAGTAGGACCGCCTCCGTAGCATAAACTATCTATAGCTACTGCACCTCACCTGTAGTACACGCCTCCGTAGCATAAACTATCTACAGCTACTGCACCTCACCTGTAGTACACGCGACCGTGGAACTGAAAGGCCACCATGTTCTGTTCTTCGAAGTTTCGCGCGCAATTCACGAATCGCATCCAGTTTGCCCGCGCGACGTCGTTGCCGTCGACGTAGTGC
>NW_014628587.1:0-236 GCF_000485595.1 Priapulus caudatus | reverse complement strand
TCCTCTCTCTCTCTCTCTCTCGCTCTCTCTCTCGCTCTTGCTCGCTCGCTCGCTCGCGCTATCTCTCTCTCCCTCTCTCCTCTCTCCCTCTCTCCCTCTCTCCCTCTCTCCTCTCTCCCTCTCTCCTCTCTCCCTCTCTCCCTCTCTCCCTCTCTCCTGTTCTCCCTTCTATTCTCTCCCCTTTTTCTCCCTTTCCACTCCCCTCTATCTCGCTGTCTCACTGCTCGCTTGCTTTT
>NW_014628586.1:0-236 GCF_000485595.1 Priapulus caudatus | reverse complement strand
GAGAGAGAGAGATGGAGCTAAAGGTTAGAGAGCGAGGATATGTGGGAAGAAATATAGGAAATTGGAACGTGAAGAAGACCGAGGGGTGATGCTTGTGGTGTGCTTGCGCGTTTGCTTCTGTATGTGTGTGCGTGCGTTCGTGCGTGCGTGCGTGTATGTATGTGTGTGCGTGCGTTCGTGCGTGTATGTATGTGTGTGCGTGCGTTCGTGCGTGCGTGTATGTGTGTGCGTGCGTT
>NW_014628585.1:0-236 GCF_000485595.1 Priapulus caudatus | reverse complement strand
AACATTCAATCTTTTGACACTGGCGCCCTACTCGTGATTATTCAACACTTAGAGAAACAACTAATGTCCAGAGTAGAAGAAATAAAAAAGTTAACACCTTGCTAGAGCGACATCTTGAATATGAACCACTTGTCGCAAAAGTGGTTCACTATTACAAGCTAATTACTGATGAAGCCGTAAAAGACCTAGGATTATTGCAGCTCTATCGTGCCACTAATATCAACACTCAACGTTTT
>NW_014628584.1:0-236 GCF_000485595.1 Priapulus caudatus | reverse complement strand
AGCACTACATACTACACGCATACATACAGCACCTAGCCATACCGACAGCACTACATACTACATGCATACATACAGCACCTAGCCACGACTCATACCTACAGTCTAGAGTAGATGTGGTATTGATATTTAGTGCAGATTATATATAATATATATATATATATATTTATATTACGTATGTTGTATATATATATTTTATTTATATATACAGAGAAACGCAGAGAAAGAGAGAGAGAGAG
>NW_014628583.1:0-236 GCF_000485595.1 Priapulus caudatus | reverse complement strand
CCTACAATAAACGCTTGTGTTCGTGTGCGTGTGTGTGCGTGCTTCTGTGCGCATGTGTGTGTGCTTGTGTATGCGTGCTTGTGTGCGCGTCCGGGCGTGTCTGTGTGTGCGTGTGTGTGTGCGCGCGTGTTCGCACCGGTGGGTGTGTGTGTGTGTGTATGCATGTGTGTGCGCGCGTGTACGTGCGTGTGTCTGTGCGTGCGTGCGTGTATATATATATATATATGTGTGTGTGT
>NW_014628582.1:0-236 GCF_000485595.1 Priapulus caudatus | reverse complement strand
CGACGACGACGAGAGAGAGAGAGAAGAGAGAGAGAGAGCGCGCGAGAGAGCCAGATAGAGAGAGAGCGAGAGATAGAGAGAACGAGATATATATATATAGAGAGAGAGATAGAGAGAGCGTTATCTAGGTCAATACTATGAACGCTGCAACCGTGACCGAGGCTACACTAGAGGGATGGCTCTGTCATATTAATTCACCCATCCCCACCTCATCCTTCATTGATTCGATAGAACTG
>NW_014628581.1:0-236 GCF_000485595.1 Priapulus caudatus | reverse complement strand
AGGGGCCAGCCGAAGGAGATAACCTCAGACAATGGAGGAAACTTTGTTGGAGCTGAAAGAGAGCTCAGAGAAGCTATTGAGGGTTGGAATCAGGATAAGATTCATGATGTCCTGCTGCAGCAGAACATCACATGGGAATTCAACCCACCGACTGCATCCCACATGGGAGGTGTATGGGAACGCCAGATTAGAACAGTTCGCAAGGTGTTGCGTGCACTGATGAAAGAGCAGACAAC
>NW_014628580.1:0-236 GCF_000485595.1 Priapulus caudatus | reverse complement strand
AGAACCAGATGTTCTATCAATCATATCGATTGTATCTGATATGCCCGAAAAGCTCTCCATAATTCGTCCTGAGGTGGTTAATCTTGCGCCAGATGAGCACAACAGGTATCGTCACCCCATGAAAAATATCGACACCATATTACACGCACGATGGGTAATCCCTGTCGATAGTAAAAACAGCTCATTGCCAAATCACAGCATTGCGATCCACGACGGCATTATTATTGACATATTGC
>NW_014628579.1:0-236 GCF_000485595.1 Priapulus caudatus | reverse complement strand
CTGCTGCTGCTGCACTGCTGCTGCTGCTGCCTGCTAATGCTACTACTGCTGCTGCTGCTAATGCTACTACTACTGCTGCTGCTGCTACTGCTGCCGCTGTTGATGCTGCTAATGCTACTACTACTGCTGCTGCTGCTACTGCTGCTGCTGCTGCTGCTAATGCTACTACTGCTGCTGCTGCTAATGCTACTACTACTGCTGCTGCTGCTACTGCTGCCGCTGCTGATGCTGCTAAT
>NW_014628578.1:0-236 GCF_000485595.1 Priapulus caudatus | reverse complement strand
TTGTGCGAAGCGCTAGTGATCGTGAAGACACAATTCCTGAAGCAACCGAGTGACACGACGGCCACTGCAGGCGCTAACGTTAAGCTGTTCTGCATATTTGACCTGAATTACGACGCGGGTGGTCCTGAAGGCATTCAAATACAATCTAGGTGGTACCGCGACGGTACCGAGGTTATTGTCACTAAGGAAGACAGATACTCTTATAGTGATGCCGAGTATTACGATACAGGCGACTC
>NW_014628577.1:0-236 GCF_000485595.1 Priapulus caudatus | reverse complement strand
TCTCTCTCTCTCTCTCTCTCTCTCTCTCTCTCTCTCTCTCTCTCTCTCTCTCTCTCTCTCTCTCTCTCTCTCTCTCTCTCTCTCTCTCTCTCTCTCTCTCTCTCTCTCTCTCTCTCTCTCTCTCTCTCTCTCTCTCTCTCTAACTTCCCGCATCTATAATCATATCCATCAATCATTAGCGGCTGCCCCTCTCGCTTACTTCGCCCACTCTCATCTCTATATCCCCTATCTTAATG
>NW_014628575.1:0-236 GCF_000485595.1 Priapulus caudatus | reverse complement strand
AGTTATCTACGGTAGGATAACCACTAAGGTTCCTACATCAACCTTATTAAACAGATTTATCACGGCTTGATTATGCATACGAATACATCCATGAGACGCTGGAGTTCCTAGTCGACCCTCTTCATCTGTACCATGAATATAAATATAGCGCCGATGAGAATCGACATTACCACCCTTGTTTATATTCCTCTCTAGCCCAGAAAGCCAGAGAATGCGTGAGGTAACATTATCAGCAG
>NW_014628574.1:0-236 GCF_000485595.1 Priapulus caudatus | reverse complement strand
TCTCTCTCTCTCTCTCTCTCTCTCTCTCTCTCTCTCTCTCTCTCTCTCTCTCTCTCTCTCTCTCTCTCTCTCTCTCTCTCTCTCTCTCTCTCTCTCTCTCTCTCTCTCTCTCTCTCTCTCTCTCTCTCTCTCGTGTGTGTGTGTGTGTGTGTGTGTGTGTGTGTGTGTGTGTGTGTGTGTGTGTGTGTGTGTGTGTGTGTGTGTGTGTGTGTGTGTGTGTGTGTGTGTGTGTGTGT
>NW_014628573.1:0-236 GCF_000485595.1 Priapulus caudatus | reverse complement strand
GCCCTCTCCGATGACGCAGGCCGCGATAGCAACCCAGGTCCATCAACCGTTTAATATTCATGGTCACCTCACGACGAAGGTCACCTTCAATTCGATAATCCGCACCAACAACCTCACGGATTTTAGCCAATTCGGCTTCCGTCAAATCATCGGTACGAGTATTCAGATCCACGCCAGCAGACGAAAGTATCTTCTGCGAAGATGTGCGGCCGATACCGTAAACATAGGTCATGGCC
>NW_014628572.1:0-236 GCF_000485595.1 Priapulus caudatus | reverse complement strand
GGAGGATGAGGATGCTAAGGAGCGAGCGCGTGTGCAGGGAGGATGGGGATGCTATACGGTGAGCACCAACCAGGAAGCTGGGAGGATGAGGATGCTGGAGCGAGCGCGTGTGCAGGGAGGATGGGGATGCTATACGGTGAGCACCAACCAGGAAGCTGGGAGGATGAGGATGCTGGAGCGAGCGCGCGTGCAGGGAGGATGGGGATGCTATACAGTGAGCTCCAACCAGGAAGCTG
>NW_014628571.1:0-236 GCF_000485595.1 Priapulus caudatus | reverse complement strand
TTGCATGAGTGTTGCAGGAGTGTTGCAGAGTGTTGCAGGAGTGTTGCAGGAGTGTTGCAGGAGTGTTGCAGGAGTGTTGCAGGAGTGTTGCAGGAGTGTTGCAGGAGTGTTGCAGGAGTGTTGCAGGAGTGTTGCAGGAGTGTTGCAGGAGTGTTGCAGGAGTGTTGCATGAGTGTTGCAGGAGTGTTGCAGGAGTGTTGCAGAAGTGTTGCAGAGTGTTGCAGGAGTGTTGCAGG
>NW_014628570.1:0-236 GCF_000485595.1 Priapulus caudatus | reverse complement strand
GGTTACCTGGATGAAAGGGGAAACAGGTAGGTTACCTGGATGAAACGGGAAACAGGTAGGTTACCTGGATGAAAGGGGAACAGGTAGGTTACCTGGATGAAAGGGGAAACAGGTAGGTTACCTGGATGAAAGGGGAAACAGGTAGGTTACCTGGATGAAAGGGGAAACAGGTAGGTTACCTGGATGAAACGGGAAACAGGTAGGTTACCTGGATGAAAGGGGAACAGGTAGGTTAC
>NW_014628569.1:0-236 GCF_000485595.1 Priapulus caudatus | reverse complement strand
ATATATATACAACTCCTGCAGTGCTCTGAGCCGATTCAGCAGGTTCTCGACTGCGCTTGACAAATAGTGATTGAATGGATTCGACTAGCGACACAGGTAACGATGAGATATGCCAAGTAAAGGCCATGCAGGATTTGATCATTTTATGCGCGAGGGTCAGTGGGAAAAGTGCGAGGGAAAAACATACAAACACGGAGATCCTGCGTTACAGTCCACGAATTTCGTGTGTTTATTAC
>NW_014628568.1:0-236 GCF_000485595.1 Priapulus caudatus | reverse complement strand
TGTGCGTGTGAGCGTGCGTGTGTGCGTGCGTGCGTGTGAGTGTGTTTACGTGCGTGCATGCGTACGTACGTGCGTGCGTGCGTACGCATGGGTGTGTTTACTTGCGTGCGTATGTGCGTGTGCGTGTGTGTGCGTGCGTGCGTGCGTGTGTATTCGAACGCGTGCGAACATGCATGACCCCATACACACAAACGTTCACGCATACATTGCCCTCCGTCTAGCTATAGTAGTATAGC
>NW_014628567.1:0-236 GCF_000485595.1 Priapulus caudatus | reverse complement strand
TATATATATATATATATATACTTCTATGTAGGTATGCATGTATGTATTCTTTAAGAGTTTACCTCAACAGGCTGTGAGAAAGTAGCTGACGTGTATATTAATAGCCGCTTAGTGATATTGGCTCTGCGGCTTTGCCAAATGAAAAACAAATACAGGCGAGCTGCGCAGCTAACCTTGTCTGCGTGTGTGTTAGGTTATACTTATAGCTTCAATCCGTACCAGACCCGGTTGTGGCC
>NW_014628566.1:0-236 GCF_000485595.1 Priapulus caudatus | reverse complement strand
GTGTGTACGTGCGTGCGTGCGTGCGTGCGTGCGTGCGTGAGTATGTGTGTGCGTGTGCGTGTGCATGTGCGTGTGCGCGTGCGCGTGCGCGTGCGTGTGCGTGTGTGTGTGCGTGTGTGTGTGTGTGTCTGTGTGTGTGCCTGCGCGCGCACGTGTGTGTAGGTGTGTGTGTGTGTGTGCGCGCGCGTGCACGCGAGCGTGTGTGTGGGTGTGTGTGTGTGTGCGCGCGCGTGTTT
>NW_014628565.1:0-236 GCF_000485595.1 Priapulus caudatus | reverse complement strand
GAGGGAGGGAGAGGGGGATAGAGTAAGGGCGAGGATTTATTCCCGCAGCGATCTTCTTTGACACATCGGCGCGTCACGCTGCCTGTATCAGTGATGTGATCTTTTAATTATAGATGGCAGCTCTAGCATATGTACACAACACAGCATTCATCGATCAAGCATTGCAAGCTAAGATGTTATGAGTTTATGGGGACAGTACATCTATATATATGCTAGCACATAAAGCTTTGCTCTGT
>NW_014628564.1:0-236 GCF_000485595.1 Priapulus caudatus | reverse complement strand
GTCACTGGTTTTACTGGCTAGCTCAGGCAACCCATTTCATGCCTGTAATATTGCTTCTGGATTAAAATACACATCTAAATTCATCAAATCTTTAATAGTTAGGTTGAATATGATTCAGATGTAGCCAACTGAAATATGTTGCCTATCAAAGATAATTAAACTCACCAGCTCCTTTACGTCTCACATGATGCTGGATCTTGTCCAACTCTTTCTGGGAGGACAACAGTTCCAAGAGC
>NW_014628563.1:0-236 GCF_000485595.1 Priapulus caudatus | reverse complement strand
GCATGGTAAAAATCTGATATAAAATATTCACTTCGCTCTCAGCATCGCGCGACGATTCCCGAATCCCAGCTATGCTAACTGTATGGGCGAATGGCGCTGCAACGTTGGTCGACGTTGACTGGCAGGCTGACAGCACGTGAATTAGCTATGCTATAATGTATGGGCGAATGGCGCTGCAACGTTGGTCGACGTTGACTGGCAATAGAATTTCCTTCGGCCGTTTTTTATACGTTTCG
>NW_014628562.1:0-236 GCF_000485595.1 Priapulus caudatus | reverse complement strand
GTGTGTGTGTGTGTGTGTGTGTGTGTGTGTGTGTGTGTGTGTGTGTGTGTGTGTGTGTGTGTGTGTGTGTGTGTGTGTGTGTGTGTGTGTGTGTGTGTGTGTGTGTGCGTACGTGTGAGGTTTGCGCCCACGCGTGTAGAGAGAACTCTTAATTGCTGTTACTTAGCATTCAGGCGTTATAAGGACAACATCTCTGCTATTAAACCTATTCATTCCCCATATATATATATATATAT
>NW_014628561.1:0-236 GCF_000485595.1 Priapulus caudatus | reverse complement strand
GAGAGACAGAGATATGGTTAGATAGATATGTCATAAACAACATCACAACATTGTATCAGGAGTGAATACATGAGGTTTGCATCTATCCACACCCGATCGTACAGATACGTTCACGATAGACACGCACCAGCCCTGGGATCGGTGCGACGTGTGCCCATGAATATCGCCTTCAACTCCTGATGCTGGTTGCTCTGCTGCTGCTGCTGCATGGTCTCTAATGCATCTCTGATTTTACC
>NW_014628560.1:0-236 GCF_000485595.1 Priapulus caudatus | reverse complement strand
GCGAAGCGCTGAAAATGGCGCGACGCGCAGACAAATATTTGTAGCTGACGAGGAATTTCTGTTTCCGTAACGCGACGAACATTAATTGGTTCAATAAAAGGTATAGACGCAGCACCCGGCGGCGCGTCTCAGAGGACGAGCACATCACGCGAGTGTGGAGGGGTGGGTGGGTGGGAGAGGGGTGGGTGGGTGGCTGCAGGGAGGAGAGGAGGGGTGGGTGGGAGAGGGCTGGGTGG
>NW_014628559.1:0-236 GCF_000485595.1 Priapulus caudatus | reverse complement strand
TCCTCCTCCTCCACCTCCTCCACCTCCTCCACCACCTCCACCACCTCCTCCACCACCTCCTCTGCTAGCGGCAGCTGTCTCTGTCATGCGGTGCTGTGTGTGGGGGTATGTACGTATGAATCAGATGACTACATGGCGATGACTCCGTGACGGCGAGGCTGCCATTATTAGATCGATACCAATAATCAATATGTGCATCAACTATACAATGTGTACATACATGACGGGAAGGCATG
>NW_014628558.1:0-236 GCF_000485595.1 Priapulus caudatus | reverse complement strand
CACACACACACACACACACACACACACACACGCACACGCACGCACACACAGCATGAAGAGCTGCTGTAACGAACAGCACAAGCAGCGGCAGCAGCAGCAGCGGCGGCGGCAGACGACACGTGACACGTGTATTAGTTGGATCGGCGGTGCGCGACAGGTGTGAATTATAGGTGTATAGTAATCACCATCGCCGTGCTGTGCCTAACACCCCCCCGTACAGACACAATGAGGCGCTA
>NW_014628557.1:0-236 GCF_000485595.1 Priapulus caudatus | reverse complement strand
GGAACTGGAGAGTTTTTTAAAGGTGCCGATCGCTCGCCTGGTGCAACCAGCAGCAGAACTGCAATTGCTGAAGCTTAAAACCCTGAAACGACTGCCGCAACGTCACGGGGGGTTCTGGGAGGAAGATCAGCACACAGAAGAGGCGGTCCATGATCACCAAAGCATCAACCCGCATATCTGGTTGTCGCCTGACAACGCCCGGAACATAGTCATCAGCATCAGCCAACGGCTGATCC
>NW_014628556.1:0-236 GCF_000485595.1 Priapulus caudatus | reverse complement strand
CCGAGTAAATGCGGTAGATAAGCTAACGGATAATTTTTCTCATTGAATGTGATTTGGTGATTTTCATAAGCAGCATTCAGTGCGTCCGTACCGAGTTCGTGAATATGTTCTACGGTGACGGTGCGCAAGGCGTAGGTGTTCTCCATGGCACGTACCATGACGGTTTGTGCTATTGCCAAGGTCAGTGGTAAGTAAATACTGAATGTTGTGCCTGTGTTAGCTTCAGACTGGGTTTC
>NW_014628555.1:0-236 GCF_000485595.1 Priapulus caudatus | reverse complement strand
CCCGTGTCCTGCCTTCGCGATGGTCGCTACGTGACGCCACCGTCACCCGTTGTATATTACGGCATGCAATAGAAGGAGGCAACTATGCGATGAAGACCTTGCATGTGTATAGCGTTGAATAGAAACGGGCATAGGAGCAGGTGGGTTGATTGTAGAGCATCGACGGAGGTGTGTGTGTGTGTGTGTGTGTGTGTGTGTGTGTGTGTGTGTGTGTGTGTGTGTGCGTGCGTGCGCGC
>NW_014628554.1:0-236 GCF_000485595.1 Priapulus caudatus | reverse complement strand
GCTCACTATCTAACAAAAACTTTTGTGTATTCGTGTTGAGGCTGCGCAAACAGTTTAGCAGTTTCATTACTCTCAACGATTCTGCCATCCTGCATAACACAAACACGATTTGAGAACTTTCTCACCAGATTTAAATCATGCGTAATTAATAAAACAGACATACTTGTCTTTTGTTGTATATCACTTAGTAGATCAAGAATTTGTTGTTGAATAGTTACGTCTAACGCAGTTGTTGG
>NW_014628553.1:0-236 GCF_000485595.1 Priapulus caudatus | reverse complement strand
AGTAACAGTACAGGATCAGTACAGGAACAGTACAGGAACAGTACAGGAACAGTACAGGAACAGTACAGGAACAGTACAGGAACAGTACAGGAACAGTACAGGAACAGTACAGGAACAATACAGGAACAGTAGAGTAACAGTACAGGATCAGTACAGGAACAGTACAGGAACAATACAGGAACAGTAGAGTAACAGTACAGGATCAGTACAGGAACAGTATACTATAGGAACAGTAC
>NW_014628552.1:0-236 GCF_000485595.1 Priapulus caudatus | reverse complement strand
TTCTTCTCCTGCAGAGAACTCAAGCCTTCCTTCCCTGCTCTTATGGCTTCCTTCTCCTGCAGGGACCTCAAGCCTTCCTTCCTTCCCTGCTCTCATGGCTTCCTTCTCCTGCAGGGACCTCCAGCCTTCCTTCCTTCCCTGCTCTCATGGCTTCCTTCTCCTGCAGGGACCTCAAGCCTTCCTTCCTTCCCTGCTCTCATGGCTTCCTTCTTCTGCAGGGACCTCAAGCCTTCCTT
>NW_014628551.1:0-236 GCF_000485595.1 Priapulus caudatus | reverse complement strand
ATATATATCTCGAGGTCGCTGTGTGTGTGTCTCTCTCTAGATATCTCGTTATATATCTCTCTAGATATTTGCGTGTGTGTGTCTCTCTCTCTCCCTCTCTCGGTCTCGTCTCTTTCTCTGTCACAAACGCACGTTCACAAATCCTTTGCTGAGTTCTTAGCTTGCCCGCCAGTCGGTCAAGTGTTGGCGAAGAAGGCGTTCTCTCTCTCTCTCTCTCTGTCTCTCTCTCTCTCTCT
>NW_014628550.1:0-236 GCF_000485595.1 Priapulus caudatus | reverse complement strand
AGATAGCAGTGTGAAGATAGCAGTACCAAGATAGCAGTACCAAGATAGCAGTACCAAGATAGCAGTACCAAGATAGCAGTACCAAGATAGCAGTGCTGCAAAGATAGCAGTACCAAGATAGCAGTACCAAGATAGCAGTGAGAAGATAGCAGTACCAAGATAGCAGTGTGAAGATAGCAGTACCAAGATAGCAGTACCAAGATAGCAGTGTGAAGATAGCAGTACCAAGATAGCAG
>NW_014628549.1:0-236 GCF_000485595.1 Priapulus caudatus | reverse complement strand
CGACAATTTTTTGCTTCACGCCTTCCACTTTTTCTTTTTCTAGCTCACCGCGACCAATAAAATTTCTATCTTCTGGAGTCATAGCAATGGTCCAACCTAAACCTGATATTAACGGTGAAGTTTCTTCCGTCATATCACTACCGTATAGATTCATACCTGCTTCTAGTCGCAAAGTATCACGCGCACCTAAACCACAAGGTTTTATACCCGCATCAGCAAACTTATCCCAGGTTGCC
>NW_014628548.1:0-236 GCF_000485595.1 Priapulus caudatus | reverse complement strand
GCATGGTGCATAGTGCATACTGCATAGTGCATTGTGCATAGTGCATCGTGCATCGTGCATAGTGCATACATGCATAGTGCATAATGCATAATGCATAGTGCATAGTGCATACACTGTAGTGCATAGTGCATAGTGCATAGTGCGTAGTGCATGGCGCATAGTTCATAGCGCATAGTGCATAGTGCATGGTGCATGGTGAATGGTGCATGGTGCATAGTGCATAGTGCATAGTGCAT
>NW_014628547.1:0-236 GCF_000485595.1 Priapulus caudatus | reverse complement strand
CCTCCTCTCTCTTCTTCTCTCTCTCTCTCTCTCTCTCTCTCTCTCTCTCCCGCCTCTCTCTTCTCTGTCTGTTTATCTATCTATCTCGCTCTCTGTCTCTCCCCCTTTCTCTATCATTCTCTCTGTCTCTCCCCCTTTCTCTATCATTCTCACTGTCTCTCTCTCGCGCGCGTTCTCTCCCTCTCTCGTTCTCTCGCGCGCGCTATCTCTCTCTCTCTCTCTCTCTCCTCCCTCTC
>NW_014628546.1:0-236 GCF_000485595.1 Priapulus caudatus | reverse complement strand
GCTATCGATTGATAACTTTTTCTCGTCATCCTTTTCACTGGAGACCCTCAAATAAATAACGCAGTACTTCATTGGGTTACTTTATCTTTTCCCATGAGGCGTTGAATGTGAGTAAGGCTCAACGATTCACCGAGCTGATCCTCTACTTCTTTTTTATTTGCTCGGCCTTTATCGACTCGGCAGCTCTCGCTAATATGAAACGGTTCCGCTGATATCTAAAATAACGTCTATATGGC
>NW_014628545.1:0-236 GCF_000485595.1 Priapulus caudatus | reverse complement strand
ACGTGAGAACACACGGCGGATATACGACGTGTGAGCGTGCGCGCGACGCGCGAGAACACGCGGCGAATGTACGACGTGTGAGCGTGCGCGCGACGCGCGAGAACACGCGGCGGATATACGACGTGTGAGCGTGCGCGCGACACGTGAGAACACACGGCGGATATACGACGTGTGAGCGAGCGAGCGACGCGTGAGAACACACGGCGGATATACGACGTGTGAGCGTGCGCGCGACG
>NW_014628544.1:0-236 GCF_000485595.1 Priapulus caudatus | reverse complement strand
GTGTGTGTGTGTGTGTGTGTGTGTGTGTGTGTGTGTGTGAGAGGCGTGCGTGTTTGTGTTGTGTGTGTGACAGAGAAAGAAATAGCGAGAGAATCAGAGAGGTGTGCGCGTGTGTGTGTGTGAGAGAGAGAGACGGGGTATGCGCGTGTGTATGTGTGTGTGTGTGAGAGAGAGAGAGAGAGAGAGATGTGTGCGTGTTTGTGTTGTGTGTGTGTGTGCGTGTGTGTGTGAGAGAG
>NW_014628543.1:0-236 GCF_000485595.1 Priapulus caudatus | reverse complement strand
CCCCTGCCTCACCCTCTTACATACAGTCACACGCTCCCTGTCTCACCCTCTTACATGCAGTCACACACCCCCTGCCTCACACCCTTACATACAGTCACATGCCCCCTGCCTCACCCTCTTACATACAGTCACACGCCCCCTGTCTCACACCCTTACATACAGTCACACGCCCCTTGCCTCACCCTCTTACATACAGTCACACGCCCCCTGCCTCACCCTCTTACATACAGTCACAT
>NW_014628542.1:0-236 GCF_000485595.1 Priapulus caudatus | reverse complement strand
CCCTCGCTGCGTCACACTAACGCTCTGACCACTCTCTCGTCCTGATTCCTCCCTCTCTCCCTCTCTCCCTCCTTCCTCTCCCTCGCTGCGTCACACTAACGCTCTGACCACTCTCTAGTCCTGATCCCTCCCTCTCTCCCTCTCTCCCTCCTTCCTCTCCCTCGCCGCGTCCCACTAACGCTCTGACCACTCTCTAGTCCTGATCCCTCCCTCCCTCCCTCCCTCTCTCCCTCTCT
>NW_014628541.1:0-236 GCF_000485595.1 Priapulus caudatus | reverse complement strand
TCCTCTTTCCCTGCTTAGTGCTTTTTGTTTGTGGCGTTCATAGCGAGTAGGAAAAGTGAGTTTGTAGGAAAGGCTCGATCTCTTTCTGACTGTAGCGGTAGGAGAGATCAAGTAACATCAGGAGTGTCATAATATAGAACGTTGGCAGTAACGCTCCTGGAGAGATTGGTAGAGTGTTTGTAGGAGGCTTCTCCTGACAGTAACAAGGGGCGGATCTGGCTTTCAGAAGACGGGGG
>NW_014628540.1:0-236 GCF_000485595.1 Priapulus caudatus | reverse complement strand
TCGAACACAGCGAGCAGCGACGCACGCTCAATAATTCACCTGCCGTCCAGGTGAATAACATTATGACCGCGTATCGATGTCACCATTCTCGTCGTCATCATCATCGTCGTCATCATCGTCGTCATCATCGTCGTCATCACCATCGTCGTCATCATCGTTGTCATCACCATCGTCGTCATCATCGTCGTCACCATCGTCGTCGTCATCGGCGTCGTCACCATCGTCGTCGTCATTGG
>NW_014628539.1:0-236 GCF_000485595.1 Priapulus caudatus | reverse complement strand
ACGTACGCCACACACTCGCACGCGCACACACACTCGCACGCGCGCACACACTCGCACGCGCACACACACTCGCACGCACGCACACACTCGCACGCGCGCACACACTCGCACGCGCACACACACTCGCACGCGCACACACACTCGCACGCGCACACACACTCGCACGCGCGCACACACACACACACACTCGCACGCGCACACACACTCACACGCGCACACACACTCGCACGCGTACA
>NW_014628538.1:0-236 GCF_000485595.1 Priapulus caudatus | reverse complement strand
AAATCGTTTAATCTGCGGCTTAATGTTTTCGCTGCGAGACACAACCAACCCTTGTCGACCAACAAACCAAAGTCTCGCTTCCGCTTGTTTTTCAGTTAATCCTGCGGCACAAAGCGCTTTCACCATCAATTCGGCAATACCACCGGCAGCAGAGCCAGTACCCAAAAACATAATGGTTAATTCAGAAAACTTCTTTTGCGTAATACGGCATGAAGTATAAACACCCGCCAGGGTGA
>NW_014628537.1:0-236 GCF_000485595.1 Priapulus caudatus | reverse complement strand
CGAGTGTTACAGTGAGCGCGAGTGTTACAGTGAGCGCAAGTGTTACAGTGAGCGCGAGTGTTACAGTGAGTGCGAGTGTTACAGTGAGCGCGAGTGTTACAGTGAGCGCGAGTGTTACAGTGAGCGCGAGTGTTAGTGAGCGCGAGTGTTACAGTGAGCGCGAGTGTTACAGTGAGCGCGAGTGTTACAGTGAGCGCGAGTGTTACAGTGAGTGCGAGTGTTACAGTGAGTGCGAG
>NW_014628536.1:0-236 GCF_000485595.1 Priapulus caudatus | reverse complement strand
CTCTCTCTCTCTCTCTCTCTCTCACACACACTCTCCTCTCCCCCCCCCTCTCTCTCTATCTCTCTTTCTTGCTATGTGTACAGCGATCGACGTACACCCACTTTGCGGGCATTTTTGATCGATCAAACCTAAAGGCAAGTTAAGCATTTATAACAGCTTCACACTATTAAACAAGAGCCGCAGAGCGTCTGTGCTCATCTGATGTCTGTTGCTACGGTCATAAACGTAACATTTAA
>NW_014628535.1:0-236 GCF_000485595.1 Priapulus caudatus | reverse complement strand
CACACACACACACACACACACACACACACACACACACACACACACACACACACACACACACATATACATACACACACGCGCGATGATAATGATATATGAATCTCTGAAAAAACGTTTTGCAAACAGATTTAACGTTGATTTATTAAACCTACAAGCACATTACTTGACATTTACTCCTAGTTTAAATCCTCCCCGGCCACCAGGGGCGTAGCCAGGATTTTCAAAGTTGTAGGCCT
>NW_014628534.1:0-236 GCF_000485595.1 Priapulus caudatus | reverse complement strand
GCACTGAGGAGTCACTAAAGAAACAAGCATGACTACCAAACGATGACGCCGATAGTAAAGCGCCAATAACCAGTGGAATGTTGGCATCAACAGAAAATGCTATCGGCACTACAATCGGAATAGCGATGATAAATACACCCCAGCTAGAAGCTGTACCAAATACAATCGCAGCTAATAACACGAAGGTCAACGCTGGCAGCATTTCTCGGCTGAGGTAAGGGGTCAACACATCAATC
>NW_014628533.1:0-236 GCF_000485595.1 Priapulus caudatus | reverse complement strand
GTTGTGTGTGTGTGTGTGCGCGCGCGTGTGTGCGTGTATGAGCGAGAGAGAGAGAGAGAGAGAGAGAGAAAGAGAGAAGAAAAAAAGAGAAAGTGAGAGCCTTTGTGATTGGAAAGTAAGTCATTTTTTGCGCATGATATTTCTCTGAGCGGTCAGTGTACTACATTCCCCTATTTACGCCCTAGTCAGTTATATGTGCTGCATCACCGAATGAGGAGAATTGTTTTTTAGCACCT
>NW_014628532.1:0-236 GCF_000485595.1 Priapulus caudatus | reverse complement strand
CTGTGTGACAGAGACAGCTCTGTGTGACAGAGATAGCTGTGTGTGACAGAGATAGCTCTGTGTGACAGAGATAGCTGTGTGTGACAGAGATAGCTGCTGGAATTTGCCTTCTCTGCTTGCAGATGTCACGCATCGGTTCAAAGTTCACGTTCATTGCCGGGATATTTCTGGGAGGATGCTGCACTATTCTCTTTGGGTGAGTGTGAACCAAGACCAAGAGAGAGAGAGAGAGAAAA
>NW_014628531.1:0-236 GCF_000485595.1 Priapulus caudatus | reverse complement strand
TCTATCTATCTATCTATCTATCTATCTATCTATCTATCTATCTATCTATCTATCTATCTATCTATCTATCTATCTATCTATCTATCTATCTATCTATCTATCTATCTATCTATCTATCTATCTATCTATGTATCGTATCGTATCTATCTATCTATCTATCTATCTATCTATCTATCTATCTATCTATCTATCTATCTATCTATCTATCTATCTATCTATCTATCTATCTATCTATC
>NW_014628530.1:0-236 GCF_000485595.1 Priapulus caudatus | reverse complement strand
CGGTTGGCCAGTTGGAATGCCTGTTTGTCGTCCGATGAAAGAGGGGCTGTATGAAGTTAGAACGAACCATCAAGATGCACGTATTTCACGGGTGTTGTTCTGCTTTCATGGTGGAAAGATAGTGTTGTTGCATGGGTTTATCAAGAAGTCGCAGCAAACACCCAAGCCAGATTTAGATTTGGCGAAGAAGCGAAAGAGAGAGGTAGAAAATGGCTAAACATAATCAACATCTGGGT
>NW_014628529.1:0-236 GCF_000485595.1 Priapulus caudatus | reverse complement strand
TGTAGTGTAGTATATATATATATATATATATATATATATATATCATTCATTATGTATATCAGGAATAATCAATACATATGTGTATCGCTATAGTGTAACGCGTGTGGTCATCACACTGTTACGTTAGTTTATTTATATATATATATAACTTTATATTTGCTCTACTCATGCATGGTAGTATTGAGCACTCTCGACGCACGAGTTCAGAGACAACCATTGGAATCTCTCTCTCTCTC
>NW_014628528.1:0-236 GCF_000485595.1 Priapulus caudatus | reverse complement strand
CTCTCTCTAGATATATATATACATAGATATATATATTCACACAGAGAGAAGTCTTCGCTTCGCACGCAGTTATGCTGCGTAGTATGTGTAGAGTGTCATGCAGCAGGAACAGGAGCAAGTAATAGATCGTTGTCGTCTGTCTCCGCTGCTCTCCCGCCGCTCTCTCCCGCCGCTCTCTCCCGCCGCTCCTCTCTCCCGCCGCTCTCTCTCCGCTCCTCTCTCCCCGCCGCTCTCTC
>NW_014628527.1:0-236 GCF_000485595.1 Priapulus caudatus | reverse complement strand
ATATATACCACATACGAAATGGATTTTTTATGCGTACAACATATATTACGTTATAAAATAATATAATTTTAAGATAAACCCAAAACGAAATGTTTGCTGGCGCGAAAATCGACTGTTACTCTAGTACATAACCTTATTATTAAAATTTTTAAATGCTATAAAAGAAGGCAAATGTAATATGTGTAAAAAATACGTAAGCATCGCATATCAGTACATATATATATATATATATATGT
>NW_014628526.1:0-236 GCF_000485595.1 Priapulus caudatus | reverse complement strand
CGTGTCGTGTCGTGTCGTGCGTGCGTGCGTGCGTGCGTGCGTGCGTGCGTGCGTGCGTGCGTGCGTGCGTGCGTGCGTGCGTGTGTGTGTGCAGCGGCAGCAGTAGCAGCGGTAGCAGTAGAACTAGTAGCAGAAGCAGTAGTAGCAGCATCAGTAGCAACAGCAGCAGCAGCAGCCGCAGTAGCAGCAGCAGCAGCAGTAGCAGTAGCGCAGCAGTGGTGGCAGCAGCAGCAGCA
>NW_014628525.1:0-236 GCF_000485595.1 Priapulus caudatus | reverse complement strand
GCCCCTTAAGAAGCCTACAGTCCAGCTTATAAGTTTATAACCCATCAACAAGCCTACAGTCCTGCTAGCAAGCTTATAACCAATTAACAAGCCTACAGGCCTGCTAGCAAGCTTATAACCGCTTAACAAGCCTACAGTCCTTCTAGCAAGCTTATAACCAATTAACAAGCCTAAAGGCCTGCTAGCAAGCTAACAAGCGCCTTAAAAAGCCTACAGGTCTGCTAGCAAGCTTATAA
>NW_014628524.1:0-236 GCF_000485595.1 Priapulus caudatus | reverse complement strand
GGGCGTGATGCTGGTATCCGATTTGCATCGCACGATTGGTGCAGAATTGTTTGCGGTGCCTCAATTTGCCGACTGGGCCGAAAAAATCGGTGATATTCTGGTTTATTAAATCATGGATGTGAACACCAAAATGGCGGCGGCGCGCACGCGGCTGATTCTCGACAAACCGTTCCTCGGTGCATTGGCATTGCGCCTACCTTTGATCGAGTCCGAAGCCGGTTGGTGTAAGACCACCT
>NW_014628523.1:0-236 GCF_000485595.1 Priapulus caudatus | reverse complement strand
GTGCGTGCGTGCGTGTGCGTGCGTGCGTGCGTGTGTGTGTGTGTGCGCGTGCGTGAGTGCGTGCGTGCGTGTGTTTGTGTATGCGGGTACGTGTGTGCGTGCGTGTACGTGCGTGTGTGCGTGTACGCATGAGCGCGTGTGTGCATGTGTGTGTGCGTGTAGGCCTACATGCGTGCGTGTGCGTGTGTTTGTGTGTGCGCGTACGTGTGTGTGTGCGTGCGTGCATGTACATGCGC
>NW_014628522.1:0-236 GCF_000485595.1 Priapulus caudatus | reverse complement strand
TCTCTCTCTCTCTCTCTCTCTCTCTCTCTCTCTCTCTCTCTCTCCCCCCCCCCACCTTCTCTCTCTCTATCCCTCTCTCCTTTCTCTCTCTCTCTTTCTCTCTCTCTCTCTCTCCCTCTGTCTATCTCTCTCTGTCTATCTTTCTCTCTCTCTGCGCGCGCGGGGGAGGGGGAATCCCTCTGTATGGATGTGTGTGTGTGGGTGGTGGTCCAAGTGTGCGCGTGCATGCGTGCGTG
>NW_014628521.1:0-236 GCF_000485595.1 Priapulus caudatus | reverse complement strand
CTAACTCTAATCCTGCTACAATCTCTGCACCTCACGCTAACCCTAATCCCCTAATCCTAACCCCAAATACTAGCGCTAATAAACCAAAAAAAAATGAAACAGAAATCACGCTGGGTGTGTGCGCGCGTCTGTGCGTCAAGCCTTCTCTTACCTTATATGTTGGTTATTGCGGGTTATTGCGGGTTGTTGTGGGTTGTTGTGGGTTGTTGTGGGTTGTTGTGGGTTGTTGTGGGTTA
>NW_014628520.1:0-236 GCF_000485595.1 Priapulus caudatus | reverse complement strand
CAATATAACCCTCACAAAGATATAAAAAAGGTTATATGGGACAGAATTACTCGGTCTAATATCTGTAGTACCTGATACGACAACGACACCATCTGCCTAAGTAATACTAATAGTAATACTAATACTAATAGTAGTACTAATACTAATAGGATTAGGAGCTATGCTCAAGTCACGCTACAGCCTACAGTACAGGCTACCAAGGAGCTAAATATTTAGCGCTGTGGCTATATGCCCGG
>NW_014628519.1:0-236 GCF_000485595.1 Priapulus caudatus | reverse complement strand
TGATGGCATTGAACGGCGAAGACGATGGCGAGTTGGGTACAACGGCTGTTAAGAAATTGCTTGAAGCGCTGGATACTTACATTCCTGAGCCAGAGCGTGCAATCGATGGTGCATTCATTATGCCTATCGAAGATGTGTTCTCTATCGCAGGTCGCGGTACGGTTGTAACCGGTCGTGTTGAGCGCGGTATCGTTAAAAGTTGGTGAAGAAGTTGAGATCGTTGGTATTCGCGAAAA
>NW_014628518.1:0-236 GCF_000485595.1 Priapulus caudatus | reverse complement strand
TCTCTCTCTCTCTCTCTCTCTCTCTCTCTCTCTCTCTCTCTCTCTCTCTCTCTCTCTCTCTCTCTCTCTCTCTCTCTCTCTCTCTCTCTTTTTCTTCTCTCTCTCTCTCTTCTCTCTCGCTCGCTCTCTCTCTCTCTCTCTCTGCTTTTCTATCACTCTACTTTCTTCCTCTCTCTACCCATCTACCTTCTTCCCCTTATAATTACCTTTTTCTCGCTATTTCTCTCTCTTCCGCT
>NW_014628517.1:0-236 GCF_000485595.1 Priapulus caudatus | reverse complement strand
ACCAAGCTTGCCTTTACCAACCTCATATGACGTCAACGACGTTATCCACTATAGGCAATTGCGCACAGGGGACAAATTGCACTTAGGCCTACACGATAGCCCAGTGCAGGCGCGTAGCTACCATAACGCCAAGAGTAGATAATAACACACGTGTTATTATCTACTCTTGATAACGCAGATACGCAGTTGCGTACACATCTTTTCACCAAACATTTATTGCAGAGCGAGAGAGGGAG
>NW_014628516.1:0-236 GCF_000485595.1 Priapulus caudatus | reverse complement strand
TCCCTCTTCTTCTCTCTCTGTCCCCTCTCTCTCTTCCTCTCTCTCCCTCTCTTTCTTTCTCGCTCGCTTTCTCTCTCTGCCTTCCTCTTTCTCTCTCTGCCTTCTCTCTTTCTCTCTGTCGCCCCTCTCTCTTCCTCTCTCTGTTCGCCTCTATCTTTCTCTCTCTGCCTTCTCTCTCTCTGTCCTTCTCTTTCTCTCTCTGCCTTCTCTCTCTGTCCTTCTCTTTCTCGCTCTCT
>NW_014628515.1:0-236 GCF_000485595.1 Priapulus caudatus | reverse complement strand
ATCAACAAGCCTACAGTCATGCTAGCAAGCTTATAACCGCTTAACAAGCCTACAATCCTGCTAGCAAGCTTATAACCAATTAACAAGCCTACAGGCCTGCTAGCAAGCTAACAAGCCCCTTAAGAAGCCTACAGGCCTGCTAGCAAGCTTATAACCCCTTAACAAGCCTACAGGCCTGCGAGCAAGCTAACAAGCGCCTTAAGAAGACTACAGGCCTGCTAGCAAGCTTATAACCC
>NW_014628514.1:0-236 GCF_000485595.1 Priapulus caudatus | reverse complement strand
TTTTCACCCGACTGAATGAACTAGGGGCACCTGGAAGCCTTTCGCGCCGTTGACAAGCAACTGTTAATTGCACTCGACGGTGTGCAGTATCACAGCTCAAACACCATTTGTTGTGATCATTGCACTGTCAAGCAGCATAAAAATGGTCAAACCAGTTACTCACATACGGTGATCACCCCGGTCATCGTTGCGCCAGGCCGTAAACAAGTCTTTGCACTGGAACCTGAGTTTATTAC
>NW_014628513.1:0-236 GCF_000485595.1 Priapulus caudatus | reverse complement strand
ACATTCCGACTCAAACGACTGCGAAGAAGAAAACAACGGAAACTTTATGACAGGATTCCAGAATGCGCGAAATGGGAAGCAAAGAAACGGGTTGTTTCGTAGAGTTACCGCACATTCGCCATATCAATCAGATAGTGAGGATGTATGATCGGTTCTAGGACAAATACCCCCCGGACAATCACCCCCGGACAATTACTCCCGGACAATTACCCCCCATGCCATTTACCCGACGGACA
>NW_014628512.1:0-236 GCF_000485595.1 Priapulus caudatus | reverse complement strand
CTCTCTCTCTCTCTCTCTCTCTCTCTCTTTATCTTCCCCCTCCCTCTCTATCTATGTCTCTTCCCCCTCCTGTCTGTCAGTCTCTCCCTCTCTCTCTCGCTCTCTCTCTCTCTTTCTCTCTCTCTCTCTCTGACTGGCTCATACACACACTCTCACTCACCCAGTCCCTCTCTTACTCTCTCTCTCTCTCTGTCTCATACACACACGCTCTCTCTTTCTCTCTCTGTCTCTCTCTC
>NW_014628511.1:0-236 GCF_000485595.1 Priapulus caudatus | reverse complement strand
CTCTACTCTCTCTCTCTCTCTCTCTCTCTCTCTCTCTCTCTCTCTCTCTCTCTCTCTCTCTCTCTCTCTCTCTCTCTCTCTCTCTCTCTCTCTCTCTCTCTCTCTCTCTCTCTCTCTCTCTCTCTCTCGCCATGTTCCCTCCCTAAACCTATCTCCCTAAGCCCCACCCGTTTTCGACCCTTACATCTATCCCCCTTTCCCCATCTATCCCCCCTGTACTCGATCCCTACCTCTCT
>NW_014628510.1:0-236 GCF_000485595.1 Priapulus caudatus | reverse complement strand
TGTGTGTGTGTGTGTGTGTGTGTGTGTGTGTGTGTGTGTGCATGTACGTGTGATTGTGCGTGTGTGTGTGCGCATGTGTGTGTGCGCAGGTGTGTGTAGTGGGGAGGGTGGGATACGTACCGTAATAAACCTGGTATGTGCTGTTTGTGTTCATGTTAAGTGTAGGTATTAGGTCAATGACAGCGTAACGGAACAGATCTCTATTAAAACCATGTAAATCTGAATTATATATAGGG
>NW_014628509.1:0-236 GCF_000485595.1 Priapulus caudatus | reverse complement strand
GGTAAATTATGAGAAACTTCACGAGGTTTGGGAGCTTCCGCAAAGCCGCCGAACCCTTCGCCCGGTAGAACGCCCTCGCCACTAAAACCATTATCCGACTCGTCCAGAAAATCATAGTCGACATTGAACTCCAGAGTATCAGAAGCGATGTAGCGCAACTTGGCGCGACCACTAACTCGGTCAATACCGCCGACATCCTCGTTCAACGTAATATTCTCGATATAACCATCCCGGTC
>NW_014628508.1:0-236 GCF_000485595.1 Priapulus caudatus | reverse complement strand
GCACTCTGCACTATGCACTACATGTATGCACTATGCACTACATGTATGCACTATGCACTATGCACTATGCACTATGCACTATGCACTAGCACTATGCACTATGCACTATGCATCATGCACCATGCACCATGCACTTTGCACTATGCACTATGCACTATGCACTATGCACCATGCACCATGCACCATGCACTATGCACTATGCACTATGCACCATGCACTATGCAGTATGCACTATG
>NW_014628507.1:0-236 GCF_000485595.1 Priapulus caudatus | reverse complement strand
GCTGCTGCTGCTGCTGCTGCTGCTGCTGCTGCTACTGCTACTTCTGCTGCTGCTGCTGCTACTGCTACTTCTGCTGCTGCTGCTGCTACTTCTGCTGCTGCTGCTGCTAGAGCTACTGCTGCTGCTGCTAGAGCTGCTACTGCTACTGCTACTTCTGCTGCTGCTGCTGCTGCTGCTGCTGCTGCTGCTGCTGCTGCTGCTGCTGCTGCTGCTGCTGTACTGCTGCTACTGCTGCT
>NW_014628506.1:0-236 GCF_000485595.1 Priapulus caudatus | reverse complement strand
AGATAGAGTTTAAAGTAAATAGTAATAATTGATACTCGTGCGTAATCATATGTGGAACAGTGAACTTACCCGGCAAGGACATTTTGTACGCGGCCCTGAATCCGCTGTAAACAATGCTGACATCGGTCGTGAATGTGATGAACATGGGTCCAAGCGAGATGAGTTGGGGAATAGCCGTCTGAACGGCATTCCATTGGCCGAGCAGTGTTCCGTCAACCGTCGTTCCGCTGTACACT
>NW_014628505.1:0-236 GCF_000485595.1 Priapulus caudatus | reverse complement strand
TGTATGTATGTATCTGGCTGTCTGTCTGTGTGTCTGTTTGGCTGTGTATCTGTCTGGCTGTCTGTCTGTGTGTCTGTCTGGCTGTGTATCTGTCTGGCTGTCTGTCTATCTGTCTGTCCTTTTGCCCGTCTGTCTCTGATGGCCGGCCGTCTTATCATTCCCTTGCACTCTGCCAACTTTGTCTCCTTTTATATTAATCACGGCATTGCTGCGGCTCTCTCTATCTCTCTCTCTCT
>NW_014628504.1:0-236 GCF_000485595.1 Priapulus caudatus | reverse complement strand
TCTATCTGGTTGTCTATCTCCCTCTATCTCGTTTCTCTTTCCTCTATCTCGTTGTCTCTCTCTCCTTCTATCTCGTTGTCTCTCTCCCTCTATCTAGTTGTCTCTCTCCCTCTATCTCGTTGTCTCTCTCCCTCTATCTTGCTGTCTATCTCCCTCTATCTCGTTGTCTCTCTCCCTCTATCTCGTTGTCTATCTCCCTCTATCTCGTTATCTCTCTCCCTCTATATCGTTGTCTC
>NW_014628503.1:0-236 GCF_000485595.1 Priapulus caudatus | reverse complement strand
CCTACAACGGCGTAAAGATCTACACGACTCGCTGCAACATATGGGCGCCATCTGCATAGATACCACCGCAAAGCAATTACCGATTCAATTGGTAAATCAATACTTGAATATTAAACGAGCCGGGCGCTTATAAAAAAGGCGCAACGAATGTGCGCCTTTTGAGTAATTCACGAACTAAATAATTAAGATTTTTCAGCTAAGAAAATAGATTTATACGCGGTGTACATTGCAATAAC
>NW_014628502.1:0-236 GCF_000485595.1 Priapulus caudatus | reverse complement strand
ATAACCCCACGCACGCGCGCACGCACGGACGGACGGACGGTTCGTCGGCCACCTTTTAATGCAACGCTGAATTATTCATCGGCATAAATACATCTGCGTTCGTGCGCTGGGTGAAAAGGTGCGCATGCGCAGGGGTTCGCGGTGCGGTGTGTCGTCGGCTGTGCGATGACATTAACACGTCGACGTTGTGTGTCGGATGTGTGTGCGTTGGTGCAGAGGTAATATTTAACTGGAAA
>NW_014628501.1:0-236 GCF_000485595.1 Priapulus caudatus | reverse complement strand
AGAGAGAGAGACAGCAGGAGAGAGAGAGAGAGAGACGCAGAGAGAGAGAGAGCGAGAGAGAGAGAGAGAGCAGCGGTGCATGGCACGGCTGCCGGCTTCCTTGCAGTCAGTGATTTCATTGTTAAGCGGCCCGCAGCTCCCGCTCATCCTAACCACGGGAGCACACGCCATGTCATTGCCGGCCGCTGCTAATCACAGCTTAAAGAGTCGGCAGAGAGAGAGAGAGAGAGAGAGAG
>NW_014628500.1:0-236 GCF_000485595.1 Priapulus caudatus | reverse complement strand
GAGAGAGAGAGAGGCGTTCCGTGTCAGCGTCCTCGTTAGTCACCGGGATCAAGAGTCAAGTCCTATTATATATATATATATATAATTATATATATATTATTACAAACAACTACAACGCGTAATCGTGTCCTACATCTGTACAGTCGTAATTAAACCTTCAGCAAGCGATCGCGAACTCACACACACACACACACACACACACACACACACACACACACACACACACACACACACAC
>NW_014628498.1:0-236 GCF_000485595.1 Priapulus caudatus | reverse complement strand
GTTTAAAGTCGGTTGAAACGGTTGAAGGCAGCGATGGCAGTATCAATGTTAGTGGCATAGAATTCATTATTCAAAAAGAAGAAGATGGGAAATGGCGTGTTGGACAGGAGCGAATATTGCCAGAAGATGAGTTAGATAGTGATAAACGCCGTGGTGCGTTATAGTGTAATCCTCCCGAAAAATAAAGGAGTTAAAAGTAGAAAATATTCGTAAACTAAACAGAGGACTTTTCTATG
>NW_014628497.1:0-236 GCF_000485595.1 Priapulus caudatus | reverse complement strand
GCAGTCGTGCTTGCGAGCCTGATTTATGCGCTATGGATAGCCCGGCAACGTCGTGCAGTCGTCGGTTCCGCGCTGCTAGCCATGGCGGTATTCGTAAGTGCAGGTGCATTCGTCACCGCTGTCGGGCGAATTGGCTTTGGCGTCGACACCGCCACGTTGTCGCGCTATACCACCGGGCCACTGTTGATGACCGCCTCGCTCGTCGCTTTTCTTTGGCTTCAATGAGATTCGCCCTG
>NW_014628496.1:0-236 GCF_000485595.1 Priapulus caudatus | reverse complement strand
GCCACACCACACCACACCACACCACGCCACACCACACCGCACCGCACCACACCGCACCGCACCACACCACACCACACCACACCACACCACACCGCACCACACCACACCACACCACACCGCACCGCACCACACCACACCACACCACACCACACCGCACCACACCACACCACACCACGCCGCACCACACCACACCACACCACACCGCACCACGCCACACCACACCACACCGCACCGCA